>NC_091454.1:138177553-138477553 GCF_027789765.1 Dendropsophus ebraccatus
CGGCATACAGACAGGAGGGAGAAGCGGCATACAGACAGGAGGGAGAAGCGCCATACAGACAGGAGGGAGAAGCGCCATACAGACAGGAGGGAGGGAGAAGCGCCATACAGGAGGGAGGGAGGGAGAAGCGCCATACAGACAGGAGGGAGAAGCGGCATACAGACAGGAGGGAGAAGCGCCATACAGACAGGAGGGAGAAGCGGCATACAGGAGGGAGGGAGAAGCGGCATACAGACAGGAGGGAGGGAGAAGCGGCATACAGGAGGGAGGGAGGGAGAAGCGCCATACAGACAGGAGGGAGAAGCGGCATACAGACAGGAGGGAGGGAGAAGCGGCATACAGACAGGAGGGAGGGAGAAGCGGCATACAGACAGGAGGGAGGGAGAAGCGGCATACAGACAGGAGGGAGGGAGAAGCGGCATACAGGAGGGAGGGAGGGAGAAGCGCCATACAGACAGGAGGGAGAAGCGGCATACAGACAGGAGGGAGAAGCGGCATACAGACAGGAGGGAGAAGCGCCATACAGACAGGAGGGAGAAGCGGCATACAGAAGGGAGGGAGAAGCGGCATACAGAAGGGAAGGAGAAGCGGCATACAGACAGGAGGGAGAAGCGGCATACAGGAGGGAGGGAGAAGCGGCATACAGACAGATGGGAGAAGCGGCATACAGGAGGGAGGGAGAAGCTGCATACAGATCGGGGGGAGCAGTGGCAGGTATATAGATCAGGGAGGGCAGCGGCATACAGACAGAGGGAGCAGCGATATACAGATCGGGGGAGCAGCGGTATACAGATCGGGGAGAGCGGCGGCATACAGACAGGGGAGCAGCGGTATACAGATCGGGGAGAGCAGCGGTATACAGATCGGGGAGAGCAGCGGTATACAGACGGGGGGAGCAGCGGTATACAGATCGGGGAGAGCACGGGGAACACAGAGCGAAGCAGCAGCGGCACACAGACAAGCAACAAGTTCAGGGAGTTAGTACAGAGAAGGACCATAAAACCAGGGACTTATGGTGAAGAAGCAGCAGCAAGCAAGCTGTAAACCACAGTTCAAGTAACTTTCAGCCACTCTCAGTACTTTTCACAGTACTTCCAGGGACAGGCTCCTCTAAAATGGTGCCATCGCCCTCCCCCAGCTGTGTACTACGCATGCCTTTGAATATGCCTAGCACACAGCTCATGAAACACAATGTAAGTAAACGGGACGGACTCCGTCCCGTTCACTTCAATGTTATGTGTGTGCCGTACAGCATCTGTGTAAGTGTCGTGCAAAGACACCATACACAGATGCTATTCAACATGGCAGCCCCCTGTGGCCAGCATCACAAGGTTATTAAACATTGATACTACAGGCAAAATAAAAAATAAAAAATACCAAACCACTTATTTTTTATAATTACATTTAAAGGAAAAAGAAAAAAAAAAGTGACACTGTCCCTTTAAGTCTTTGCGCTCAGGTGTTTAGTTTGCTGTAGCTGCTCTTTCCCTAAATTTGTACCCTATACCTTGTAAACTACTTTGTGTGTGCGCTTTCCTCATCATTCACAGCCTGTGTACTACCCTCTATGTATACTATTCCAAAACTCCACTCCATGTACTGTACCGTCCACTCCCGACCAGCCTCCATTGTCCCTATACACAGGGACATTTGGCACAGCAGAGTGTGTGTTACCTCTATTGGGAGGGGTAGTCCGCAGAAAGTTCTCACTAGCTTCTGTCCCAAAACAGGTTTTCGATCAAGCCCAACCCCTAACTCCTCATCTGTCAGTGGACTATTAAGAAAGCCCCATACACCTTAGATTGATGGATGAATACGAGCAGATCATCAAAATGCCAGGAACCCCCGAAACAAGCTAGAGCATAGACCAGTAATGTATGCACTGAGCAGCCACGTGTTAAGGGGGCCAGGGTTTACATACTAGCAGCGGGATGAAAATTCGGGAATGAAAATCCGCTGCAGATCAGTTACCCTTAAAGTATGCTTACAAAGACTATTTAGAAAGTTAGCATTACATTTAGGGTCCTATTCCACAGGCAGATGGGGGCCTGATCAATAATGTAAACAAGCGCGATCTGCTAGATCAGCGCCCGTTTACTGGGCCTATTACAGTCCTGGCCAGTGATTGGCTGAGTGGTCTGTCAGCTAAGACAGGCTGCACCGAAGCTGCTGCTGCACGCAGGAACGGGAGGAAGGAGGAGCGCAGGAGGAGCACTGCAACATGCTTGTAAGGCATGGTGCTTGTGAAATAAGTCAGTCGCCTGCTGCACACCACTATTCCACGCAGCGATGCACAATCGGCGCCCGATGATTTTAGGTTTAAACCTAAATAAGCGATCAGCTGTTTATTGTCTATTCCACAGAGCAATAATCGGCCGAATCAGCCAATTATCTCGCCGTGAAAGAGGACCCTTAGGCTTCCCTCGTACAAATTTTGCAGTCTTTTTAGGGCTAAAAAACCCCCCTGCTTTTTGTTATCTTTCTTGGCTCTCATTTCAGTATATAGTACAGGCATTTTTATCTGAAGTTTTTCCCAGTACAAGTCAGGTGACTGTTTATCATCACTGCTTTGTGAGAAAACTGTACCCCTAGAGTTAGAAGTGCATTTTCCGTTAAGACTAAGGACTCCTACAGTCGAGCTTTTGATAGCCGTCAAATTTTTCGATAGCAGTTTTGCTGTTGCAGCAGTTCAGCCGTTAAGAAATGACAACAGAAACACACTCAAGGTCAGCTTTAATCACTTAAAATGTTAATGGCAATTCTCCATAAATATTTACTCCTTCAGGGCTTCCTCAACATTTAACAAATCTAATGTGTGTTGAATCAAAGCTGGCACATTTTACATTGTTATTGGAAGCAGCAGATCGCTCTTCTATCCGAGACGGCTTGTGTGTAAGCAATTTTATGCAGCGAGTGAGGCCTAAAGATTAATTGGCTTGACAAACTCATCCCTGGTTACTAAGACTATGTTTCAAATTACTACTTGACCTAATCACATAGGAAGCAGGTGTTTAACAGGCTTTTTTGATATGCCAAAAAAGAATGCCTATTTCTAAAAATGTTGGAGAAGTCTGGCGAAATTTTTTTATTTTTTATTTAATTTTATTAAAGTATTGAATTGCCCCCCAAAAGTGATCCAAATTACCTATATACACTTTTTACAGGAAATGCACATGAAGTGCTTTTTTCCCTGCACTTACTACTACATCAAGGCTTTACTTCCTGGATAAAATGGTGATGTCACGACCCGACTCCCAGAGTTGTGCAGGCTGTAACTGCTGGAGAGGATGATGGCAGAGAGATGCTCTGTGTCCCTTCAGTGCCCTGTGCCCCTTAGTGTCCCCCTGCCATCATCCTCTCCAGCAGCCACAACCCTCCCAGCTCTGGGAGTCGGGTCGTGACATCACCATTTTATCCAGGAAGTGAAGCCTTGATGCAGTAGTAAGTGCAAAGAAAAAAGCACTTTATAAGCATTTCCCGTAATAAGTGTATATTGGGGATTTGTTTAACTTTTGGGGGGCAATACAATAATGTAATAAAAAATATTTGCTGGACAGTGTCAAAAAAGATTCCTCAATCTCTTGCACTGCTGCAGCAAACTAGAATGCCTCCTCACTCTCCGACCTATACTTATCCCTGCTTGATAGACAGTCAGCTGGATGATGAGACCCCAAGCAGAATCAAGAGCGGGAAGGGGAGAACGGAGGGAGTTTAGGCACTTTGGAACACCTGGCACGTCACACAGGAAAATAAAAAGGCACGCTTCTATGTTATGGCTATGTTACAGCTACCTAACAGGGTTGGCAGTTTGGAAAACAAAATGCAGCTTACAGATTAACCCCTTAAGGACCGGGCCTGAAATGGCCTTAAGGACCGGAGCAAATTTTATGAATTTGACCAGTGTCACTTTATTAATAACTTCGGGATGCTTTTACCTATCCGGCTGATTCTGAGATTGTTTTCTCGTGACATATTGTACTTCACATTTCTTGTAAATTGGAGTCGATACGTATAACGAATAATAGCGCCAAAATAGCGTGAAAAATTGTGAAAAAATGCATTTTTCCAACTTTAAAACTTTTCTGCTTATACAGAAAATGGTTATACCACATAAATTATATATTAAATAGCATTAGCAACATGTCTACTTTATGTTGGCGGCATTTATTAAACTATATTTCATTTTTTTTAGACAATAGGAAGCTTAAAACATTAGCAGCAAATTTCCAAATTTTCAGTAAAATTTCAAAATCAGATATTTTTAGGGAACTGTTCAGGTTTAAAGTGTATTTGAGGGGACTGTGTGTTAGAAAGCCCCACGAAGCACCCCATTTCAGAAACTAAACCCCCTAAACTCTGCAAAAGCACATCCAGAAAGTTTTTTAACCCTTTAGGGGAGTCACAGAAATATAAGCTAAGTGTGTAAGAAATTTGAAAATTTTAATTTTCTGTGCAGAGATTTTATTGTAATCCCAATATTTTTCATAATTATAAACCTATTACCAGAGAAATGCACCCCAATATTGATTGCCCCGTTTCTGCAGTTTATAGAAATACCCCATATGTGGCCCTATTGCGCTATTTGACGCAACCACAAGCCTCAGATATAAGGGAGCGCCTAGTGAATTTCAATGGCTCCGTTATTTTTGGTCATTTTTGACTGTACCACTTCAGGTTGGCAGAGGCTCTGGGGTGCCAAAACCTAAAAAACACCCCTAAAGAGACACCATTTAGAAAACTACACCCCTCAAGGAATGTAACAAGGGGTGCGGTGAGCATCTGGACCCCACAGGTGCTTCACAGATTTTCCAAACAATATGGCTTGAAAAAAGACTAAAGTATTTTTTACACTAAAATGTTGTTCTAGCCTTCAATTTTTCATTTTCACAAAGGGATAAAAGGAAAAAAAAAAAACACAAACCATGTAGCGCAGTTTCTACCGAGTACGGAAATACCCCACATGTGGACATAAAGTGCCAAGCGGGCGCAGGACGAGCCTCCAAAGGGAAGGAGCGCCAATTGGCTTTTGGAAGCTGGATTTCACTGGAATGGATTTCAAGGGCCATGTCGCATTTACAGAGCCCTCGTGCTGCCAAGACACTGGAAACCCCCCACAAGTGACCCCATTCTGGAAACTACACCCCTCAAGGAATCTAACAAGGGGTGCAGTGAGCATATGGACCCCACTGGTGACGGGCACAAATGTGGAAAAATGTGACGTGAAAGTGAAAATTTTCATTTTTTCACTTTCATGGCACAAATGTGCCCGTCATCCAGGGGTCCATATCCTCACTGCACCCCTTGTTAGATTCCTTGAGGGGTGTAGTTTCCAGAATGGGGTCACTTGTGGGGGGGTTTACAGTGTTTTGGCAGCACAAGGGCTCTGTAAATGCAACATGGCGTTCATCATCCATTCTAGCCAAATCCAACCTCTAAAATCCAAATGGCGCTCCTTCCCTTCGGAGGCTTGCCCTGCGCCCACATGGCGCTTTATGTCCACATGTGGGGTATTAACAGACTCGGGGGGAAATTGCTCTACACATTTTGTGTTTTTTTCTCTTTTAACCCCTTGTGAAAATGATAAATTCAAGGCTAGACCAACATTATAGTGTAAAAAATTTAATATTTCATTTTCACGCCACATTGTTCCACATTTGTGCCCGTCACCAGTGGGGTCCATATGCTGACTACACCCCTTGTTACATTCCTTGAGGGGTGTAGTTTCCATAATAGGGTCACTTGTGGGGGGTTTAACTGTCTTGGCAACACAGGGGCCTTTTGAATGCAACATGGCCCCTCGAAATCCATTCCATCCAAATCCAGCCTTCAAAAACCAAATGGCGCTCCTTCCCTTTGGAGGCTTACCCTGCACCCGCATGGCGCTTTATGTCCACATGTGGGGTATTTCCGTACTCAGGGGAAATTGCTCTACACATTGTGTTTTTTTTTATCTTTTAACCCCTTGTGAAAATGAAAAAATCAAGACAAGATCAATGATTTAGAGTAAAAATTAAAAAAAAAATTACACTAAATGTTGGTCTAGCCTTGATTTTTTTCCATTTCCACAAGGGGTCAAAAAAGAAAATGAACACAAAACGTGTAGGGTAGTTTCCCCTGAGTACGAAAATACCCCACAAGTGGACATAATTTGCCATATGGGCACAGGGCAAGTCACCAAAAGGACAGAGCGCCATTTAGAGGCTGGAATGGGGGATGGAGGCCATGTCGCAATTACAAAGCTCCTGTGCTGCCAGAACAGTAGAAACCCCCCACAAGTGACCCAATTCTGGAAACTACACCCCATAAGGAATCTAACAAGGGGTGCAGTGAGCATATGGACCCCACTAGTGATGGGCACATGTGTAGAACATGTGCCGTGAAAATAAAAAATACCATTTTTTTCATTTTCACGTCCCAAATGTGGCAGTCACCAGGGGGCCATATACCCGCTGCCCCACTTGTTAGATTCCTTATGGGGTGTAGTTTCCAGAATGGGGTCACTTGTGGGGGGTTTCTACTGTCCTGGCCGCACAGAGGCTTTGTAATTGCATCATGGCATCCTCTAATGGGAATGGCGGCCATACCTATTTAGCTGGGGAAAAGGGACAATTCTAATTTATTTGGGGGTATTAGGCCAATTATTGGTTTATAAGGTTGAAAATGACAGGTGTCCATCAAACTCAATCTGTGTTGATCCAGAGGAAGGCAAAAAAACCCTCGTGAGGCAGACAGTAGCCTCATCACAGGGAAAAAATTCCTTCCCGACTCCATAATGGCGATCAGAATAATTCCCCGATCAACGTGACCCCTGAAATAGGAATAAGGGACAGAATTTAGATAATGTAGAACCCCAGTGACGTGTGGTGCGCCTTGGAGCGATCCAGTATGCAGAGGCCGGGGGGGATCAGGACAGGTGTCACACTGGAAAATGGTGTCCTTCCTGATCCCCCTGTTACGCCACACTCTGCACTTCTTCTGGGGTCTCCCTTTCTCCAGTGTGTGGGACGTCACCTGGAAAATGTTGTCCTGGTGCGATATGGGGTCCCACATATCCAGAAGCGCTGGGTCCGCTCCATGGCTGCTAAATATTAGGGCTCTATTACTACTTCTAATATTTTCGTATCGTGCCGCAAGCTACAGTAGCTCGGGCAGCGAGGGACCGGAAGAGGGGGTGCTGGTATAAAAGTTATCCCCGTACAGGTGGTAACCTTTATCCAGCAGTGGGAAGATCAGTTCCCGGACGATCTTCCCACTAACTCAGAGGATGGGGGGGGGGAGTGGGCATCTGGGGGCATTTGGGGGCTGGATTCGGGTGTCCCTTCCTTCATACACTCTAAGGGTACATGCACACTGCGGAATCGCGAAAGATAACCCTTTGTGCATTCCGCAGTTGGCACCCGCCGGCGGACTGATGCAGGCGCACGTCTCCGTCCGTGTCGTAGACTCCATTTTATGCACGGGCGGATTCCGCTCTGCGTCCAACGTGTTGATGGAATGACGGATGATGGAATCCGCCCATGCATAGGATAGAGTCTATGACACGGGCGGAGACGCGCCCCTGCATCAGTCCGCCGGCGGGTGCCAGCTGCGGAATGCACGAAGGGTTATCCTTCGCCATTCCGCAGTGTGCACGTACCCTAAATCTGTAAGTGTACCCTGAGGTATGCTCACAGAGTTTGGAGAATTTTACGCCATACCGTCATCTCTTATTGGGACGGTACTGGCAGAAAAGACGTGTCTGGGGGGCAGCGTACGCTACGCTACTCCCAGACACGTCACTGGATGATGAGGAGGATGAGGATGAATGGAGGAACAAAGGACCCACCATTCATCCTCACTGGCTGTTTCGGTGTCGGAGGCAATAATAACGTATGCGTCCGACGCCGAAAACAACCTGGGGGCCATCTTTATATGGGGATTGGTATATGGGGTATGTAGTGGTGTAGTGTCAAACTTTATTCAATGTAGTGTGGTGTAATGTAGTGTTTTTTTACGTGTTTTTTACAGTAAGTATACAAAAAAAACCTACGCCAAAAATGGTGTTGCTGATAAATGCCGCACTTATGTTCGGCACTTATCAGCAGACCGTGGCAGTAGGATATAAAAAAAAAACCACCCTACGCCAAAAAGGAGGAGTTGCTGATTAGCAGCGCACTTTCGTGCGATGCTGATCAACACTCAGCGGCGATAGGGTGCGGAAAATAGAAAAAAAAAAAAAATGGGAAAAAAATTTTTTTTTTACTACATTCTGAACATCCCTGTAGTGGCTGATACGTGTATTACACTTATCAGCCGCTAGGGGGCAGCAGAGCGCAAGATCCGAAAATAGACGACGCTGGAGCCGGAAAAATACGAAAAAAGACGACGCTGGAGCCGGAAAAAGCCGATCGGGACTCACGGAAGAAGCCGAAGTCCCGACAGGATGAAGAGGACGCCGGGAACCCGGAAGACGCCGATCAGGACCCCGGGACAGGTGAGTAATGTACAAATACCTGCTCTGGACCCCTCAGCTACCTAGCTGAGGGGTCCGGAGCAGGTATTACTTGTGGGGACTTTGATCGCCGTGAACGGCCGGCCGGCCGTTGACGGCGATCGGGACGGTGGTACCGTGACCACCATTACTTTTTACAGTAATGGCGGTCGGTGCCGTCCTCGGACAGCACCGACCGCCATTTTTTTCCGGGTCATCGGGCCACCGATGGCCCGGAAAGGTTCCGATCGCCGCTATGGGCTTATCAGCCAATAGCGGCGATCGTCGGCATGGGGGGGGTTAACAACCCTCCATGCCGACAGGGAGAGATGGCCTGCTATGTATTATAGCAGGCTATCTCCCCCGATCGGGACCCGGCCGGCCGCGGCGCCCGTTTAAAGGGCCGACGTACCGGTACGTCATGGGTCCTTAAGTGACAGTGATCCATGACGTGCCGGTACGTCATGGGTCCTTAAGAGGTTAAACTTGAAGCTGTGTTTTAACATTGCAGTATTACATCACTTAAGAGTAAAAAAAACCTCTGCTAGCGCTATATTTATACAGCTGAAGTCTCCCAATTTTAATAGGCTAGAAGTAGCACACCTCTCCAATTGCCTATATCCTCTGCTGTCACAACAGTGTGACAATGTGAAAAATAACATAAGTGCCGCTATGCTTTTTTTCTTGCAATCTATGAATTTTTTTATATTTTTTTTTTTTTTGGAGTGAACCAAACTGAGAACGACCCGATTTCATTTCACCGCAACAGCACAGCACAGCACTGGAGAGGAGGAGACTTCATAGCAGCCATGTCAAGGGCGGAAGCACGATTAATTTATGACTTTGAAACTATCGCACCAGCAGGGTTAAATGAAGAACTAGAAGTATTTGGTTTCATCTAGACACTAGCCTGGGTGGACCTTTTTCGCGGCCCGTCATGTGCCTGGCTGTCCATCAGCGCCATGACGGGCCCCGAGATTTGTCTCCCCATGGCCCCCTAACATCTATCCCACAAAGGCAGTCCACAAAGAAAATCAAAGTACACAACACTTAACATACCCAGACCACCATCTATCCATTGAAAAACAACCTTAGAAGCTTTTTTGTAACATAAAACCAGTACTAATGAGTAACAAAAACTACCAATATACGTATTTATTTATATTTGTATCTCTATTTTCCTACTGCATTTCTTGATGTTAAATAATCTATATATATGCATATAGAATTTGTGTGAATATCTAGATCTCACTTCCATGCCAGTTTCATTTTTGAGTCCATTCCGGGGTTTAGTGACTACTCACTTACTAATTGATCAGCTGTACAATAGCCTATAAAAAAACCCAGCCACATGTTACATGGACATTCATTTTGCTGCTGAGGAAAAAACCAAGGAAGGTTTTGAAACGCGTCCAGCCATTTTAAAGAACTTTATCTTTTGTGCACATCACTTATTTTTACATTTTTATCATCCATCTGATCCAACATAAAAAGTAAAGATTTCATTCTTCACTTGAATTTTGGCGCCAAGGACACACGAGGTCCCGCGGGCAACAAGCCCATTTACGCATGCGCAAACCAGCTCACCTATTTATCCAGCACTAACTAGCGCGTCTAGCGCTTGACAGCCGGACGCAAGAACCACTGCTGCCGGAGCGTCTAGCGCTTGACAGCCGGACGCAAGAACCACTGCTGCCGGAGCGATCCCCTTCTCAACGACCGGGACCTAACCACTACAGGACGGGTGAGAAGTGTCAGACGACACAATATTGTTATATTTGCTGTATTTGCCAACTAATAACAATATAACTCTTGTGGACACGGATATCGGGCAACTTTGCAAAACATCAGAGGCACCGCTACTGGATACAGTCAGCGTCTATTGAGATATCTTATAACAACTACAAACTATATGCATATGTTTACCTAAGCATGCAATTCAGCATAACTATGCCTCAATAAGCCTAATTATTAATATACCATCTCCTATAAGTATGGTGAACTGAACTGAGAATGTACTAAACTATATACGGCAAAACGGCACCCCTAATTAAGCTCCGTAATTAAACTGCCAATACAGCAATTACGGAAACATCCTATTAAAGGGCATTATACCAATCATTGCTACTAATTAAGTATCGCTACTACTAAAAAGGATCATTTGGATGAAATCAGCCATATTACATCATATGAACTAAGACTATATTTTCATTTTTTATTTCATTTTTCATAAGAGACTCTAGTTTTTATTTTTATTTTTACATTATTTTTTTATTTTTTTCTGATCTCTATTTTTTAAAAAGTTTTTTCCTTCATAAACATCGCCACTATATGTTTTTAAACAATCTGTGTATACCATACGCTTTTATGATGTGTTATATTTATTTGATTAATTGATGAATATAATATTACCTGATTAATTTATGTGTCTTCATTACAAAACATATTGACCAAACTAATAGGTCAATACATTACTGGGAAAACACCTGAGGACCCCAACACCAATCTTTATCTCTCTGTATAACTCTTTTTCCCTCTGGTATAAGGGTAGGGGGTTAACCTCGGTGTTAACCTATTGCAGTCGATCTCGTACTAATACCTTTTTTTTGCCTATTTCATTTCACCGCAACAGCACAGTAGTTTAAAGAGTCTGCTCCCTCAAGCTTGTTTGTTACTGGTTCACAAGCTGGAAAACAAATCGGATCCTACTTTTTGGTTCCTGGTTACATCACACTTGTTTAAACCCAGTAGCTGCTTAGCTGGTATAAACATCCACATAAAATAAGACACATACACAGATGCTTTTTTTGCAAAACCTCAAGCTTTAGTGATAAGTCTGCTAATCAGCCAGCTGTCTTAAGGCCGGGTTCACACTGAGCAAAACTAGCGGCCTCCCTCTCATAATGTGAGTCTATGGGAGGCGCACGCTGCTGTTCTCACAGCGTCTCTACGTGCTGAAGAATGAACATGTTCATTCTTCAGTGCGGACAGACCAGGAGTGCGCGCCTCCCATAGACTACCATTATGAGAGGGAGGCTAACGGCATTGTCCGCTGCGGATTTCCGCTAGATTTGTTCAGTGAGAACCCGGCCTTACTGTCAGTATCCTTCTCCACTCCAAGACTGGTAAAACAGGCGCAGGTCCAAGAGGTAATAGGGATATAAAATATAAAATATATTTAAAGAATTATGCTAGCAACAAAGCGTTTCGAGACCAGACTCTAAATGCATTGTGTCGCTGGCATAATTCTTTTAATAAATTTTATGATATTTGATATCACTGGTCAACCCATCAGAGCCAGGGGACGGCCAGGTCTTCTTCCTCCTCGGCGTCTTCTGCCAAAGTGAATGGGAGAGGAAAAGGCTGCTGGTGCACATGTGCTCCAGACAATGAAAAGGCTGCTGGTGCGCATCACATGGCTTCCAGCTTGCCAGAAGCCATGTGATGCGCTCCAGCCAATCAAGGGGCTGCCGGAGCACTGCCTTTTTTCTCATATGAACCTGGAAGTGAGGGAGATCGCAGGCAGGCAGAGGTGACGAAGACGCGGACTGCGGGCAATTTGAGTGTCGATAATCACAGGAGGGAAGGTGAGTATGGAGTGTGTGTGTCTGGGTTTTTTTTTTTTTTTGCAGGTCGCGCCGGAGTTGTCCTTTAAGCATTTTGGACGGCATTCACAGCATGGAAAATATCAGTTGTGATGTATCCAAGCTGAACATGCAACGTTTTTAAGAGTCAATGGCCTCTCTCAAGTGATGGACAGTGTCCCCCAGGCAAGGCTTCAAAGCAAAGTGATTTTAGAACAGAAAGAAAACAGACAAGTTTTATACAGGTATAGATCAACTGTGCAACATCTAAGCTTGTGGATGGTGCAGAGAACCCCACAGAGTAAGAAGGTGACAATATCACTACAAGAGTTTGTATCAATTTATTTATGAGGTCTCAAATTAAGTCAGTTGTATGGACGAACAAATGACACTAGTGTCATTAGTAGCATTAAGTTTGTTACTGTTAGAAACTAAGGGTGGTATTACACGAAGCGATTATCGTTCGAATAATCGTTCAATCGGTCGTATTTGAACGATTATCTTTAAGTGTAATAGTAGACAACGATTAAACGACGAACGATTGGTCGCTGGTCGTTTAATAGGTTTTGAATCTATTTTTATCGTTTGTCTTTTACACATCGTTCGCACATCGTTCGTTTGAATAAGATGTCGTTAGCCGTTCCCTGTTCATTCGCAAATTGAAAGGGGAGTGTTCTTGAATTTTGTTGCTCCAATATAACCGATAATCTTTCCGTGTAGTAAAACGAACGATTATTAGGCAACCGCTATTGCGATCGTTGGAGATCGTTTATCGTTAATCGTTAATTGAAAAAAATCGCTTCGTGTAATACCACCCTAAGAGGGGGCTCTAGAAGGTAAAACACATACTTACAGTGATTGGCTGTTGAAAAGTCTGCATCAAATCCAAACAATTTCTGTATGGGAAACCTGCAGAAAGTCAATGTAAAGGCACTCTAGACTAAGGGTGGTATTACACGGGCCGAGCAGGGCCCGATAATACCTGTAAACGAGCAGCGATCTGCTAAATCGTTGCTCGTTTACTGGACCTATTACACGGCCCGATAATCGTTTGACAAGAGCTGCAAGGACATCGTTACCGATGTCCTTGCAGCCCTTGCTAAACTGGCATACATTACCCATCCACGTTCCAGGGCTGCTCCTGCGTCCTCTTCTCCCGGGGGTCCCGCGCGCTCTCTAGCGTCACAGCGGCCTGTCAGCTGGTAGGCCGCTCAGCCAATCACAGGCCGGGACCGCCGCGGCCTGTGATTGGCTGAGCGGCCTATCAGCTGACAGGCCTCTGTGACGCTAGAGCGCGCGCGGGACGCAAGGAGAAGCGGACGGCAGGAGCAGCCCTGGAACGTGGATGGGTAATGTATATCGTTAGTCGCCGGCCACGCACCGCTATTACACGCAGCGGTGCGCGGTCGGCGCCCGACGAAAATAGGTTCTAAATTATATCAACGATCAGTCGATGATCGTTGTCATCGGCTGATCGTTGTATTTATTACACGGAGCGATAATCGGCCGAATCGGGCCAATTCGGCCGATTATCGTTCCGTGTAATACCACCCTAAGTCATGTCTTTAGACTAAGTCATGTCTTAGTGGTGTACACACTATCTCCCCCCCCCCCCCGCCAAACCAGACACCACAAGTCCTTCTAGCTGCCAGACACCGCTGTCTGAAGCCATGCCTTGTAGACTGCAGGGAATATGACATCCTCTGCTCTCGGTAACTGTGGGGAGGGGGTTCAGGATTGTGAGTTTACACAGACGTGACTGGTTCCCTGAAATATACAGTAATGTGGTTTGGTTCTTGGATGACCATTTAAGTTCTAATATTGTATATTTGCACTATGAAAAACTTGTAATTTGTTCTAAACCCCCAAAACTAGGCCAAACATCATTTAAAAAAAAAAAAAAAAAAAAAAAGGCAAAAACTGACCTTATAAAAAGTGAGTTGCTAGAAGCTAAAAATCATTTTTTTATACAGAGATAGGAGTGGGGTGAAGTGCAAAGGAATCTGTAGAACAGCTGAGGCTATGGTAAAACAAAGCTACTGTATATCATGAAAGATTGAATACAAAAACCTCTAAGTGTTTTGAATCTACATCAGTATGAGTGGGAAAGAGCCAAAAAAATTGTGTACAGATTTCCAGCCTTACAACAGTTCAGCTTGGAAAAGGTAAAGTGAAGAGTATTCAACCAAAGCCAATTATAATTATAGCTGGTATGCTGCAAGAAGCCAAACGACAGTCCAGAGCTATTAAATAGCAATTAGCATTGCAATGTTACTGGATGCTAAAGTGGATGCACTTGGAAAATAAACAAGGAGTGTGAAAGGTCTGCACCATCTACCTACCCATGCCATTGGCCATCTGTGTCTACTATTTATGATGGAACAAAGTGGGTAGATGTACACATGAAGGGTCATTCATGGAACAGTGATAAGATTTTGACATGTATTCTTCAAACATATTAAATTTAAAGATCTGTGCCCATTTACAGTGTTTTACTATATTAAGCCTTTACTGTATTTCTGATGGCCTACATACTTTGGTTTTAAGTCTGAGCATTGGCTCTAATATTCTCATGGCACAAAAGGATTCTTAAATGCGGGTAAAGGAGAAGTCCCAACAAAATTCTAAATGTCAGGCAGGCGGTTTGGGAAAATAATAAAAGTATACTTACCCGCGCCTGTGTTGCGCCGCAGTCAACTGGTAGACAATTCTCCGCCATGAAGGTACCCAGCTCCTCCATCTTCAATATCACAGCCTGGCTAAGGAATTGAACGCGCAGCCAGTCAATGACTGCAACAGTGTCTCTCCGCAGTCACTGATTGAATGGGCAGTCCTTCAGTGGGGTACTTGACTTTACAGGTGTAGGAGCTGCAGGACACCGGAGGCTGGCAGAAATCAGTAAGTCAGTGCTGCAGGGACACATGAATGGGTAGGTATGCTCTCTTTATTGTGCTGGCCACTATTACATACTGGTATGCCATGGGGCTGTTAGAGCTGTATGTAGCAGATTTAAATGCCCTGCCACTCCCATACCTAGAGGTGTTGAGCAGCAGATAATTGCTGATAATAGCACACACTAAGTGATCTCTAGGCTATTAACGGTTTAAAAGCGGCTGTCATTGTGTTTCTGTGTTAGTGAAGCAGATTGGCTCCCCGTGATCTTGTCACTGTAATGGCAGCCCATGCTGGCACTAAGGCTTTGTAGCTGCTGCGACTGATAGCGCAACCCTCTAAACAGGTATGTAAATTAGTGAAACTGTCACTATGTATCTAGCAAACTTATTATGTGATATCAGCCTCACCCAACAGACCACAGCGATGCCTAGACCTCACCAGACAAACCAAAGGGGAGCTGGGTCTCACCATCTGGGGAAGTAATGCTAGGACAACCTTTGACCTGTCTCTAAGATCTATATACCAATAAAGTACAGAAACAATGTTTCTACAATGTAGATTGTTGTAAGCAGTGTAAGAACTGTGCAGATCATAGTCTCTTATGTGAAAACTACCTCCCTAGCTGAGCCTCACCAACAACTAGGGAGCACCTCACCGTTTAAGAAGCACAGATAAATACAAAAGCATTTTTGTCAACGATAAGCAATTACAAAACTGCTAATTTCAGTATTTTGCCCTTCACATTGTGTACAGCTAGTTGCCTAGATAACTACAGCTATGTGAGCTGTGGCCGGGCTGCCAACATCCTCGGGTGTTGGGACCTCGGAAGGTGTTAAGCATTCTTTTTCAGCTTCCAAGTGTCCCTCTGAAATCCCACACATCTCCAAGGCTTGTGAATTGTCCCTGGAGGCACGTGTAATTACAGAAGACGCAGAGATGTAGAGCAGATTCAGCTCTGCTCTTGCTGTATCCCCTCGTTTTTGGACACATCACAGAATAAAAAGTATCAAAAAATTCTCATCTGCAATTAAAGTGACACTGGCACCCCCTATTTGCATTTTGACTGCTCTCCACAGGTGTAAAGGGTAAATGTTACAGCTTTCATTACTTATTTTATATCACACCTCATGGTGCTTGTTCTGGTAAAAAGTCGTTTTTAATCACCTGTGGAATTGTATGTGTGGGCGGGGCCACAGCCTTTGTGCCACATCACTACGCCCCTAGTGCCACTGAACCCTGCCCCATCCGTGACGTCATGGCCACATAGGCCCGCCCCCTCAGCAGCCATTGGAAGGGCCAGCCTAAAGCTCTAGGCCCCATTCTCCCTAGATTGTCCCACACCAATGGGCGCTGAGGGGGCGGAGCCTATGCAGTGATGACGTCACGGATGGGGCCGGGCTAAGTGGCGCTAGGGGAGGAGCTATGTGGCACAAAGGCTGTGAAGTCCTTTCCTGGTGTGGGGGTCAAATATTTCCTGGTGCAATCTTAAAGTTTTATTCCAGAGGAGCAGTGTCAGAGGCAGGGCCTGCAGTAACCGTGCAGATTCGCTTTAACTAGTCGGGCAACGACTTTCCATCACGCTTGACCCCCATCTGTACCGACATCTGTGAAGTGTTAGGAGAGCCCAATACACCTTATACTGACAGGCACACCCACCAAAAACAAAGTGCATGGGGACCTTAAGTTTACTGCACGTTGAAGTAAGTTTTCAAAATATTTTTAAGTTTAACCTAAAATATTTTCAGATCCACAATATTTTTATGGAAAAAGAGAATCACTACAAAGTACAAAAACAAGCCTAGATAGCTCTATTGATAGAAAAATGAAAATGGCTTTAAGGGTGGGGAGGAAAAAATTTAACTCCAAAAATGAAAAATGGCATTGTCCATTAAAGGGAACCTGTCACCCCCCGTGCCGGGGTGACAGGCTCCCGACCCCCCGCTACAGCCCCCTATACTCACCTAATCCCGCTTCTGCATCCGGTCGGGTGACAGATCTCAGCCGCTGCAGCCCGGCGCGCGCGCTGAGAGATGAGTCCAACACCCATAGAGAATGACAGGAGAGTCCAGCGCTCCGTCATTCTCTATGAGTGTTGGACTCCTCTCTCAGCACGCGCGCCGGGCTGCAGCGGCTGAGATCTCAGTCACCCGACCGGATACAGAAGCGGGACCCGGCGGCATTAGGTGAGTATAGGGGGCTGTAATGGGGGGTCGGGAGCCTGTCACCCCGTCACGGGGGGGTGACAGGTTCCCTTTAAGGTTTAAGAATAGAGGAACATTAACAAATTTAGCCCTGATAAGACATGTAAAACTGCATACCTGAGATCCTTCACCTTCAAGTCTGGGAGGTCTGATGCTTGAAAGATGAATGGTTTTGAATTCTCCAGAACTTAACTTCAACACCATTGCATCCGCATTTAACACTTGAACCACCTATGGGGGGGGAAGCGAGAAAAAACACATTAGACTTGCATTTGAAAAGTATTTTTAGAGGTGAGCCATCATAAAAAGTACGCTCCTAGACAATAGCATCAGCATGTTTTAATATTGTAGAAACAAAAATCTTGTTACAGGGACAATTGGCTGGACTGTCATATTTTCGCACAGGCTCAAAGTATGAAACAGTTATATAAAAAAAAAAAGCATTACCCCTTAAAAAAAGTAATCCTAACTTTTCATGTCAATCAGTGTGAACTACCTTTAAAAAACCCCCAGATAATATAGCACAATTTCTTAACTAAGTAAGTTTACCAGTTTTATTTAACCATGCTCTACAATTTTGTCATCATTAGGTTTCAGTTCGTCACCATTAGCAAGATATTAAAGAGATTGGCAGGGGGTACTTTTACACAAAGTTTATGTAAGGCTACAAACCCACTTGCCGGATCTGCAGCGAGTCCCCTCTGTACATCTCTGCTGCGTGTTTGTCTGCCATTGAAAGTATAGGGCCGGGATCTGCAGCAAGTCTCGCTGCAAATATGCAGCGAGGGGACTCGCTGCAGATCTGGCAAATGGGTTTGTAGCCTAAAAGAGGTTTGCGTGAAGATGGTGCAAAAAGCATTGGGGGGGGGGGGGGGGGGGGGGGGGGGGGGGGGGATAAGCAGGTTTGGAACCTTACTGGGACATAGATTCCTCAAGCAAACAGCTGTATAATTTAGTAAGGAAGGAAAATTTATAGAGCATGAATGTATAGCCTAAAAACTAGGAGCCTGTATCTCTGCAGATATTACAGGAATCAGGTAACAGTAGGTCACCACAAGGTAAATCACTCTGGTAAAGGACTGATAATGCAGCTTACAACATTCAGTGCACAGACTCATTAGCCCTTTCAGTCAGTGTACATTACAATATACTGCATTCCTAAATACTGCATTCCTAAATACTTCAAGCACCAATTCCACAGACTGTTTTAGAATAACCCCAAAAACTGAATAAATTCGCTGAAAAGTCCTCCGGCTAAGAAAAACAATAGTTTTAAGACGATCCACATGGGAGCCCCTCACAAACTGAAATTCTGAGCTCTGCAAACATTCAAGTTGTTATACACATTTATCCATGCATGCATCTAAAACAATAAATTTACATCAAGTATACAATACAAAATTTGGATAAGGGTAGCATTATATAGCTTTTTAAAGGGAGAGTATCATCTAGATTTTCTATTACAAATTAGAACAAGATACTTTTTTTCTTGTATTTTGTTTCTCTTAGGACTAAAGTTTTTTTCAATTTAAAAGGAAACTATTAACATGTTAGACTAATCTAACCTAACATCTCCCTTTTTGCACAGGGGGCAGAAGAAGAAAGTTTCTCACCTTCATCCCGACACCGTTTTCATATTGTTTGTAGTTCTATCCTTAGGCTAATCGGGCAGTTTGGAGCTACACAATATTGAAAAAAAATAATAGAGGCACAACAAGGTTCTTTAATGGGTTGGACCAAGTCCTTTTACAAGCCATGACAAGGAACCTTACAAGGAAACAAACCAGCACCGATCAGAGAGACCAGAGCTCGGCTGCCGCGCCTTTACGTGGCACATAAAATGAAGCTGGAGGGCAGCACTAACTATTCTTGTATTATTTTTGCGGCCACGGAAACTGACAGCACAGATATGCATACATCTGCTCAAAAGATGCCAGCTGAGGTTAAGGTGTTTTCACACTCACTAGATGATCGCTTTAACTTTTACATGGGCCAGTTATCAGCTGAAGGAACGTTTCTAGCAACGTTTCTCTATGCTCCTGGCTGATAAAGGTCTCGTGTAAAAGGCCCTTACAGGTAGCAACCTTAGGGAGGCACAACAAATAATTATCTCTAACCCAATATATCCCATGGACAGTTCTGGGATAAACATGTCCTAGGACAAACAGGCATAATTATGTGCAACCACTTTCATGTTGGAATAGCTGGATGGATGAAATTTCACTGCAACTGCAGACAGCATTAATGCAGAAGTCTGGTGAAATTTTTTTTTAAAGTATTGTATTGCCGTCCAGAAGTGATACAAATCCCCATTATAAACTTATTACAGGAAATGCTTATAAAGTGCTTTTTTCCCTGCACTTACTACTACATCAAGGCTTCACTTCCTGGATAAAATAGTGATGTCACGACCAGACTCCCAGAGCTGTGCGGGCTGTGACTGCTGGAGAGGATGATGGCAGAGGGACACTGAGGGACACAGGGCACTGGAGGGGCACTGAGCATCCCTCTGCCATCATCCTCTCCAGCAGCCACAGCCCGCACAGCTCTGGGAGTCGGGTCGTGACATCACCATTTTATCCAGGTAGTCATTCCTTGATGTAGTAGTAAGTGCAGGGAAAAAAGCCCTTTATAAGCATTTCCCGTAATAAGTGTATATTGGTGATTTGTATAACTTTTGAAGGCAATACAATACTTAAATTTTTACCGGACTTCTCCTTTAACCCTTTATGGATGGGGCCAATTTTTGTTTTTGAGTTTTTGTTTTTTCCTCCTGGTGTTTAAAAGGCCATAGCACTTGCATTTTTTCACCTAGAAACCCACATTTTCTGCATCTCTAATTGTACTTTGCAATGACAGGCTAAATTTTTGCATAAAGTACACTGCGCAACCAGAAAAAAAAATTTGAATTCAAAGTGTGGTGAAATTGAAAAAAAACAACGTATTTCTTTTATTTGGGGGGCATGTGTTTGTACGCCCTGAGGCAAAACTGACTTGTTAGGCATGCTCCTCAAGTCGTTATGATTAAAACGATATGTAACATGTATAACTTTCTTTTATCTGATGGCCTGTAAAAAATTCTAACCATTGTTAACAAATATATGTTCCTTAAAATCGCTCCATTCCCATGCTTATAGCGCTTTTATCCTTTGGTCTATGGGGCTGTGTCAGGTGTAATTTTTTGCGCCATGATGTTTACTTTCTATTGGTACCTTGATTGCGCATATACAACATTTTGATCGCTTTTTATTACTTTTTTTTGGATTTGATGCGATCAAAAATGCGCAATTTTGCACTTTGGGATTTTATTGCGCTTACGCCGTTTACCGTGCGAGATCGGGAATGTGATTAATAGTTTGGTCGGTTACGTACGCAGCGATAGCGAACATGTTTATTTACTTACTTTAATTTAAAACATGGGGAAAGGGGGTGATTCAAACTTTTATTAGGGGAGGGGGCTTTTTACTAGTAATATTTTTTTTTTTTACACACATACTAGAAGCCCCCCTGGGGAACTTCTAGTATATACACTGACCTCTTATTGAGATCTTTGCTGTATAGTAATACAGAAAAGATCAATGAGATCGGCACTCGTTTGCTTTCGGCTGCTGCAGCCGAAAGCAAACGGGTGCCGAGTCGGGGTCGGCGCCATCTTGGAGCGGACCCCGGCCGGCACCACACACTAAGATCCCTCCTCCGGGGCAACGTCCCAGAGGAGCGATCTCCCCCACTAGACACCAGGGAACGGCTGCCTCCGGTAATCGGAGGCAGCTGTCAACTTTGACAGCTGCCTCAGATTACCTAATTAGCGGGCACGGCGATCAGACCGTGCCCGCTAATAGCCGCTGTCCCGGGCTACACGCTGCACCCGGGATCGCTGCGGTTCAGAGCGGGGTCGCCGCACGGCCCCGCTCTGAACACCTCCTAGGCATATGACGTATGGGTACGTCATATGTCCTTAAGAGGTTAATGGAACCTGACCTGCACCTTTTTTTTTTTTCAACAGTTCCAGTAAACACTTTAGGAGAGAACATACATAATCTATGCCAAACGCAGCATTCATCATCCCTTGGATTACACTAATGGTTCAAGGATGGCTTAAATCACACATGGTGCCAATTATGGTCTAAACTTTATATAAATAGAATTTATATAGTTTTTCATGAATGATCTTAATAGTTAAACTGCTTACATATTTAGTATTCATGTCATCCATTTTGTTGAGTATGCGTTTTATTTTATGCATGTGTATTACACACTTTCAATGCAATTAGAAACAGGGTGCCTAAAACACAGAGCAGGCAGGCTATATGAACTGAAGTACCTGCACTCTATACATTACTCAGCTAAGTGCTGGATTTTGCCTTCATTAAAAGCTTGTCAGGAAAGGGCAAACATTCGCTTATCAAGTGAGAAATGGAGCGCACAGCACAGCCAGTGTAAGGGCTGATTAATGAGGGTTCACAAGGTATAGCATTTAACCACATTAATGCGGTGATCAGATCTGCTCTTATTAGAAAAACCAAACTACTTTAGCGCCTTCCTACAGCTCAGAAAAAAATATAGAAATTTAGGAGAAGTGAAACATAGCATTAGTACATGTCAGAGCTTCTGCTTGGCCTTTATTGGACAAAACGGTTGTTCAAATAGCTGAATGAAAATGGTTTAAGAGACTGATGCATGCGATTGGACAACTGGTATACCAGTACATTGTCCGTAGACATTTACCAAAAGGTTGGAAACCACTGACAAACCTACTTTTAAACACAGCCTTCGATATACAGAATTCATCAAGAAAATCTTTAAAAGGGGAACTATTAGCAGGTTAGACAAGTCTAGCCGCCTATTATACAGTAGAGGCTGAGGGTGGAGTTAGTGCAGTTAGACGTTTGCTCCATGGTCCGGTGAGACTGTTAGGAGCACTAGGGCACAATTGAAAGCATCTACCCCCAGCAACCTTAACCCTTTGTAATGATATCAATGGAGCGGGTGGCTGGGATCAATATAGGGGTGGGGCAGTGCTCCTAACGGTCTTACCAGACTATGGAGCAATCATCTAAAAGCTTGAGAACAGCGCTAAGAAGGAAGGTAAGACAATGGGGTACCATCAGCAGGTTAGATTCGTCTAACCTGCTGAAAGTTCCCCTTTAAAGTGTCACTGTCGTTGCAATTTACAATATTTTTCATGCTGTAAAACAAAGCTATACTTACTAGAAATCCAGGTCCAGTATCCTGAATGCAATTTTTTAGTCTTATGCCCTGTTCACATTGTGTAAAAACATCGGCAGTTGTTTGACACAGCCACTTGGCAGATACTGCATTATGATCATTTGAATTTAATAGGAATGCGGGCACATTTGGGTGTAATTTACCATAGACCACAGTGTGAAGTACGTCCGGGAGCCATACTTTAAACTGTGAGCACAGCCTATTTATAAAATAGACTTGTCAATTATTTTGTGCAGTACAGAGAACAATGGCTGTGTGGTACACAGAGTATACACTACGGCCGTTCTATACAATTTCATGTAATTGATCTATGTCAATAAACGACAGCCGTTGTGGCAGCCTGCAACAGCAGCCATTGTTTATTGCAAAAATACAGCATGTGAATGTGGCCGCCTTATGCTGGTTGGGGGAAAAAAAAAAAAAAAAAAAAAAAAAAAAGGCCGGACTAAACACATTTAGTCCTGGCCATTACAGAGTGTCATGGCTCTGTGTGTCCGCCAATTAAAATGACTTTGGCAGTGCAGATACCCTGGGAAATACAGGACTTCATTTGTTTAGACTTTTTCCAAAGAGTCTAAAAACAGGAAGTGCTGTGTTTTCAATAACAAAAAAATAAATGAATGAATGTAAATTGCAAACTACTGTTTATTTAGCAAGTTATAACAGTAACTTTAAAATTAAACATAAAATCACAAAATTGTCAAAGTCACTCTGTTACCACCTTAGGGCTCGTTCCCACTGAGCAAAAGCAGCTGAATTTCTGCGCTGAATCAGCGCTGAAATTTCAGCCGTTAAAATAGGTGCAGAGCTAATTTCCATTGTGTTGAATGGAAATTCTGCTCTGCAGTTCACACAGTGGAATTTCCGCACTGAACTAATCCGCTTTCCGCCAGAAGAATGAACATGTTCATTCTTCCGCTAGCGGAAGCCTATACAAATCAATGGGGCTCTGATTTTCAGTTTCAGCGCGGAATACAAGCGTATTCAGCGCGGAATACAAGCGTAATACAAGCGGAAATTACTCGCTGAATCAGCTCGGAAATGGGGAAAAGGGGGGGGAGGAGGATTCTAGTATATGTTCTGGTATAGTCTAGTTTACTCACCAAATACTCGCTGAATTTCAGCGCTGAATGCATGCGGATTCAGCGCGGATTCCTCGAGTATTCCTCGCTGAATTTGTCAAGAGCTGATTACGAGCTGAACACTTTCCTAGCAGAATACGCAGGGATTCTGCTTACATTCTGCTTATATTCTGCTCGGAATTCAGCGTCAGTTGATTTCAGGCGGAAATATTTCCTTGCGTAATCCGCTCCTTTTGCTCTGTGTGAATGTAGCCTTACTCCACATTAATTTCATTGGAGGACAGTGTCACCTTGGCAAGGCTTCAAGCAGCTGGGCCCCATCTCCCTATTAGAGAGATGGCTTAACTGTGATAAAGCCCCGCCTAGGTCACACTGTCCCCAAATTAATAGTGATTTTACAGCAGAAAGAAAAAAAAAAAACGTTTTATACAGATATATAATATCATTTACAAGTTTACAGTTACATAATACATGGCAGCAAATTCTTCATCAACACTAGTGCTAGAAAGAGTGCCTACTGCCAGGGCCGTATTACCAGCTGCTGCTGTCCTAGGCACTAAACCTGATGACGCCACATCTTGGGGAGCGTGGGGGAGAGTGGTTTCAGCCACATGCATTTCTCTACATATAGAAACATTGTCTTAATCGCGTTTAAGGTTTTAAACTGCTTTAAACAAATTTACACATTGAATCAATGATTAGAGCGTCTGCATATTGTCTGAAGGAATTCTCACCAAAGGATTGGTAGATTGGTAGGTAATAGCCCCAAGGTGTCACACTTACCACCGCCATACCAGACCTGACTAATAGCCTCATACGATGACTGGATAACACCGCAATACCAGACCTGACCAAGACCAATACCACCATACGGTGACTGGATAACACCGCCATACCAGACCTGACCAATACCAGCATACTGTGACTGGATAACACCACCATACCAGATCTGACCAATACCACCATACTGTGACTGGATAACACCACCATACTAGATCTGACCAATAGACTCATACACCCCACCTGAAAAGACGTCCAAATGGGAGGTGGGAGACTAAAAAATTAAAAATAAATGTTTTTTTGATCCGCTACGAGTCAAGGTCCTGGCAGGTCCATGTTAATACATACTTGCAGTGGTCTGAAATGCAGCCGCCCCCTTAACCCCTTTGGCTGCCGCTCGGCTCCTGCTGTGTGTATACATTACCTGTCTCCTTGCTGCACGGGGTCCTGGTGTCCTGCAAGTACCAACCAGGTCAGCGAACACTTCCTTCTTGTTCCCCACTTGCTGTCTGTGTTATTACATGCACAGAAAGCAGACAGGGAGCTGCAGGGATGTTTAGATCTTTAGATCATCCAGGTGGCGCATTGAAGAGCAGTGGTCTGCTGCCACCCCTCAGACAGCAGACAGTCGCTGTCATGATCGTTATGATTGAACATGTTTAAAGACAACAGCTGTGCATATCGGCTGATCATTAATTTTCAAATGACCTATAAATATCAAACTATTATACACTGGAATGGGCAGTAATCGTCCAAGTATAGACAATAATTGTTTGGTTTAATAGGGCCCTTAGTCACAATACCATAATACCAACAGGTTGGTGTTCAGATGTGGATATATGGAGTATTTGATTTTACTTAAGAGGTTTTGGGTTCATCGTGCCATGCAGGAAAAAAAAAGGTCCAGCAGCTTGATGAACTGTCATTTAGATCTCCTGACACTATTGGTAATGTCTATGTAATTTTTTTCAAGTGTAGCAAAAAAGTATTTTTTTTCATAAGGTTTGGACTATGTTTTCATGTAACATGTTCTGTGAAATGATGGACCTTGTTACCTTTAACTGTAATAAGACTTTTCAATGACATCACCTTTATCAGAAACAAAGTGTTCCTCAGCTTTTGAAGATATATTGTATTTGAAATTGTAAATCTACCCAATATGTCCGCCAGTTAGTAAAAAAAATAAAATATATAAAAATAAATAAATATATATATATATATATATATATATATATATATATATATATATAAATAAACATACAAAATATCTGGATATTTGCCATGAATTCTTGCCTACACCAACATGCATCATTAGATATTTATAAATTTGTAGGTTCACTAGCCAGTAATTTACTATGACAAAACAAGATTCCTACCATATAAGACAAAGGATACAAAAATGTTTTCACTTACTTAAATAGCTGCTCTTGAATTTAAAAAGTTTGACAAACACACTAAAAGTTTTATTCTTCTCTACTTAAATTGCTTAAAGCATCAAGACACACATGACCAAAATGGCTGACCTCGGGTAACAAATGAAAAAGGGATTTGTGTATAGGAGATGCTAGCTAAATGGAGATAATATTAACAGGGTTAATAGACAAGCTTGCAAAGAGATTGCACACAACATTACCTGCCTTATAATGGGCTTTGTAATGGTGTGATGATACAAGCAGCATCATTACTGAAAATCAGATAAAACAGTAACAAGGAATTACTCTTATAAAGAGCAGGACCATAAAACACAAAGTCCAGTGTAAAAGCAACACAGTAATGTTAGGTAGGGAAAGACAAACTAGTCTTTTTTAACAAGTGATTTAACAAACCCTAAACCAAGATGCAAGAACATTGAACCAAAATGTGACTCTGGTTTTACACAAGTAATAGAAATTAATGACTATCTAGAAGTAAATGATCACTTGTATTACAGCAAGTCATAGAAGAAAACTGCACAATACCCAGACTTGTAAGTGATGCACAAACAGTTTAACAGGGCTAGGTGTGTAAGCACATCAAGGGTGTACAGGAAATTAGGTGATATCCAAGTACTCACAAGCAGGTAATATAGTGTAGTGGCAGTGAGCACTTATTTGTAGACTGCTGGTACCTTCTTTCCTAGATTACATAGAAGCCCAATATCCAAGAGAGGATTCAGTTGATTAACAGGTTTACTGCTTCTATCCTTTACTTACTTTTGCCTCCTGATTTATGGTATAAAGTTGCTAAATAAAAGACAAATAGGAAGTGTATTTTCATGTCTGGAGCACGTTTGCACCCCCAGTGTAACAAAATGTCCCCCCATAGATAACTCTCCCCATTCTATTCATGTGAGGGACATTCGGTGCACTTGGCCCGGCTCCAGTGCACCAAATCTACTCATTTGTAGTTTTGGCTAGTTTTTATTATGTAGAACAGGGAGGCAGATCTCCAGAAGAATGTGAGAAAATGTTGTACATTAATCTGGTATAAATAAGCCAACTAACAGTTTGTGTACACATAAATATGGCATATCCTAAGACCGTCTAGTCTCAGCCTGATACACTTATATTTGAAAGCAGTCCAAGTTTGCACTGTGTAAAAACTGCACAGGTTTAGTAAATCTGGGCCAACATGTTTTTATGGTAAATCCATAAATGAAGCATACATTAATAATGCACATATGGTCTTGTGGTTCCCTACAAAACAGTAAAATTATGAGCTAACATAACAGAAACTAAGAACCGCATCTACTACAAAGAAAATTCTTACATTAAACTTTGTGTCTATTCAACTTCTTGTCAATCATCTCGGTGTCCATCTATTAGCTTTGCCTCTACAGTGATCACTCTAACATAAGAATGTCTAGGTGAGCATCATGCAGACATCAAGAAAATCGAAATGAACTACTCTGACACAAGTGTTAGTCACCATAGTCACCTAACAGTTGTATTAGGACTCCATTTAACCCTTAGACGACCCAGGGCGTATAGTTACGCCATGGAAGTCTGTCCCCAGACGACCTAGGGCGTAACTGTACGCCCTGGGTGTTATTTCCGCTATGAAGCGCGCTCCGGAGCGGAGCGCGCTTCATAGGAGGTGGGGGCCGGCTGCAGTGAGCAGCCGGGACCTCACCGGCAATGACACGCTGCAGCGATCGCGCTGCCGCGTGTCATTAACCCCTTAAACGCCGCGATCGCGGCGCTACCGCGGCGTTTAGGTGTAAGTGACAGGGGGAGTCCCCTGTCACTTACCGATCGGGACCCCCGCAGTGTGACTGCGGGGGTCCCGATCGGTAAAACGGACTGCTGGAGGTCTCTTACCTGCCTCCATGCGGTCCGATCGGCGCTCTGCTACTCTAAGCCTGCACAGGCAGGCTCAATGAGCAGAGCGCCGATAACACTGATCAATGCTATGCCTATGGCATAGCATTCATCAGTGTAGAAATCAAACTAATCTATGTAAAAGTCCCCCAAAGGGACTTCAAATGTGTAAAAAAAAAAAAGTTAAAAACACTAACACACTACCCCAAAACCCCTCCCCCAATAAAAGTTGAAATCACCCCCCTATCCTATTATATAAATAAAACATATAAAAATAAATAAATAGATAAACATATAATATACCGTAGCGTGCGTAATTGTCCGATCTATTAAAATATAACAAGTGTCATTGCGAACGGTAAACGGCGTACACGAAAAGAGGGGAAAAAGTGCGCAGATTACCGATTTTATGTTACATTATATATATAAAAAAATTAATAAAAAGTGATCAAAACGTCCGATCTTCACAAATATGGTATTAATAAAAACTAGAGATCATGGCGGAAAAAATGACACCCCATACAGCCCCGTAGGTGAAAAAATAAAACCGTTATAAGCGTCACAATAGTCCCATTTTATTTATAATTAATTGCCAAAAAAAAGGATTTCATAAAAAAATACATATATAACATTAGAGAATCTGTGTAACCTGCATATGGTTGTGTTCGGGCTGACCTATAGAATAATAGTGTCATGTCGCTGTTACCATATAGTGCATAACGTAGACACAGGAACCCCCCAAACGTTACCATATTGCATTCTTTTTTGCGATTTCACCAATTTATATCTTCATAAATAATATATTTGGAATTCCATCATTCATGTTATGGTAAAATGAAAGACGCCATTACAAAGTACAACTATTCCTTTAACAAATAAGCCCTTACATGGCCTGTAGATAAAAAACTGAAAGTGCTAGAGCTCTTAGAAGGGAAGGAGGGAAAAACGGAAACACTAAGATCAAAATTTGCGCGGTCCACTGGGTCATTTTGGGCCTGGTCCTCAAAGGGTTAACAATGAAATTACAACCATGCACAGACTTACTGAATACATGTTTTAATAACCTGTAAGAGAACAAGGCCCAAATGTAGTAGTATGATTTGTGCCCCGTTTTAACACAACAGCTACATGGCAATGCAGTTTACTACTCAACATCCTTGAAACGTCACATCACCATGGAGACTAATTACCATGGAGATGAAGCACGGAAGTATCAGGTGTAAACCAAGGGGACTGGGGACCAGCAGCCGGCAACAGAACATGAATGGGACTGACTTTTTTTGCATTTTGTGAATTGCAGTAAGTATTATTATAACTAGACAGCTTAGAATTATTACTGTCAGCCTTTTCTTTGAATACAGATCCCATGTCAAAAAGCTTAGCAGAGCATACAAATTGTCAGCTATAACACTACAACTACTGACGGGAATTGTGAACCACGTTTACTATATTGGTACCTTTCAGATGTGGGATATAGAAGACATTAAAGTGTACCTGCCACAAGGCACACTGACCTGATCAGCGGCAAAACCATTCTGCGGACACACGTTCTGCTATCTATGCATATGACCAAGCCGTGTCAGTACTGTGCAAGAGCCCACTTGGATCAGAATGGGAGTCACCGTATTAATGGCTACCTGAACCTCCGGCTGTCCAGTGCATTTCATGACAAGTACAGTAAGTTGATGGCAAGTGCAAGTGTAAAGATGCAAGCAACAGCCAAATTGTGACTGCTAGACAACTGGGTCAGAGACTTTCTGAAAAGGCAGGTCCTTCGCGTTCAGAATGCAGTCCTTAAGGGAAACTGACAGCACGGATATGCATATAGCTGTGCTACTAGCTTCCAGACGCCTATGAGAATACCATTACATACATACCATTAGTAATGCTGTGTGATCTTTATGATCTGCATCTCTGGAAAAAATATGTTCTTTATTCCAGGCTAACAGTGTCACAGAGACGTGTCTGACCTCTTCAGCTCACATCCCGCTGTGTCGCCACTGTCTTGTGGAGAAGGTAGGGCAGCAGCAGTGGCTGGTATATCTGTGCTGTCAGTTTCCCTTTAATATTTACCAATTGTGGTCCGAAGGAATGGTGTTTTTTGCGGCACAGATCACGGTGCGGAACATGGTACAGACCCTATGATTGGACTTATAGGATTCAATGCCCTCTAAAAAATTGTCCATGGTTCCGGAGCCCCAATCACGAACAATTTCACAGGACGTGTGAATAAGGCCTTAACGTTAGCATTTAACCCTTTCAAAAGGCATGATGTAAATTTACATCAAAGCTAGAGGGGGGGGCGGGCAGTGAAGGGTCATGCAGTGCCCTGGCTCAGCATTCTAATGGTTAGTTAGCCGGCAGCAGCTGTTGATTAACCATTTAAATGCTGCTGCCAATTCTGAAACTTTTTTCCACTTTTGCAGCATATTTTATGGTAAAAAAAAAGGTATGTCAATGTACAACTGGTGTTGCAAAACATAAGAGCTCATATGGGTCTGTACATGAAAAATGTAAGCGATATGGTCTTTCAAACACGAAGCCGGAAAACAAAATAGCAAAAATGAAAATTGCCTGTTAAGGGGTTAACACTTTCATTTTTGGCCCAATTAGAAATGAAGCTTCCCACTGTTAAGTGTTGAGACTGAGGAAGCAAAATACAGCAACTTCACAGTATCTACAGCACGCATATGGACATGAGAAGTCTTTTATACATCTGGCAATTTTCATGACAAGGTGCAAAGAAACCTTAAAGTAAAAATAAATCCTCAACACAAAAATAACAAAAATCTAAAAAAGAAGAAGTTGTGCCACTTCCAGATCATGCAGAAAATGTATTTTTCTAGTCACTATTCAAGCATTGATGCAGCACACAGCTCTACAAACACAAGCTACTACTGTGTGCAGATTGTTCATGCTTGCTCAACAAAATAAGTCCTATTGGGACTTTTGCTAAAACCCTGTGTTAGCAGTCAATTACTTTAACCACATTGCTGCAAGGTGAAGCAAAAACTGCCTTTAGCAATATGTGGGATTACTGATGTTCTACCCACAGTGTATAGTAAAAATCTCTACGTAATCCCCAACCTCAATTTACCAACCCATTTTGAATAGTTTACTTTCCAAGAAAGCTAGATGAACACTTCCTGTGAATGTCAGTTGAAAATCTAACTTTATTAGAAATGAACATGCACCTATACTCAGCAGTCCAAGATGAATCTAACCAAGTGTTGGTGGACAGCGCCATCTACTGATCTGAAACTTTGGCTTAATATTTCTTGCTCCTTGACACCAGACTGTATATTTAGAATGCAGCTCCATAGTCTTGTTTACGCTATTTGGGTGTGACTTTCAGACAGTGACGTCCAAGACTGGCATTACTGCAACCTTTAAGTTTCTTTATGGGTAAAAAGGTGAACATGCCTAGACACAGGTCTTTAGCTTAGGCTAGATTCACATCCACTTGGCAGCTCCCCTTAGGGCCTCCATCACAAACTGCATTTAGCAGCAGTAAACTGAGCTGGCATGTCCGCTGCATGTCAGACACCAACAGAGCCTAATAGACCTCAATGACTAAGGGGGTCTGTCAATTTACTGGATTTTAACCACACGAAAAACAAAACATTTTTATTTTACTGAAAGTAGTAGATGCTTGGAGCAAACTTCCAGCATATGTGGTTGGTAAATCTACAACTGAATGTAAACATGTCTGGGATAAACATATATCTATCCTAAGATAAGCTAATAATAAATGGGCACACTAGACGCCGACAATCATCTGTGTATCTATATTTTGCTGTATAATTAGATGCAATCTGATTAAGGCCCAGAACAGAGCCTCTGGAAAGGGGACAGTGTCCATCCGGTTGACATGAGAATGAAGCCTACCACAAACACATCAATTTAAAAAATAGTCTAAAATGTAAAGCATACACATGAACTCCAGGTAAACTCCAGGTAAAATGTAAAAAAAAAAAACTGATTCAGAAGCATATAGCATTGCTTACCTGTCTGACCTTAGTTCTGTTTTTTTTGTGACTACCTACTGCTTGAGCAGCTGTACACAGTACTACAGGTTCCAGAATGCATTGTCTATCCTCAGTTGTTCATCAGTCCTCCACCCTGCCCATTCCCCACCAAGAACAGTTGCAGATCTAAGCTGTGTTCACACATTGCAGTTTCATTGTGTTACTAAATTAATTGCAGTACTTTATCACTTCATTGTGGTCCCACCCACTTGAAATTATCAATATTATCTTACATGTGATATACTGTATATGCCTTGTTTTTTCGTCCAGGTGGGATTGGCAGTGCCAACTCTGATCCCCCTTCACACTTCAGGAAAATCTGTCAGTTTTTCTTATCAGGATTTCCTGACCCATAAGGTTGCTTTGAACACTGACAGCCTTCAGGATTTTTCCTGAAGGTTGTCCATTCAGGGAAGTCAGGAAACTATAGAACCGGTCCTATTTTCATCAGGATTTCCTGAGTGGGTGCCCCAATAGAAGTGTATAGGAGCTCAGGAAACACTGATATTTTTCTGATACTTTCCTGATGCGCATCAGGAAATCCTGAAGACACTACTGATGGTTTCCTTAAAGGAGAAGTCCGGCCAAAATAATTTTTTTATATGTTATACAATTTTCTAATGTACATTAATTATGGAAAATGCTCATATACTGCTATTTCCCTTAATTTAGTGTATCGGGAAGTGTTAGAATTCTCTCAGAACCAGTGACGTCACGACGAAGGGTGTAATTCCTATGGAGTGTCCAGCAGGGGGTGCTCTCTTTATAGAAGTCAATGAGTATCATTGACTTCTATATATAGTGCGACCCTGCTGGACACTCTTTAGGAATTACAGTGTATGTAATGTAATGTTATGCACTGTACTTTTGTGACTTCATGAATACATTTATGGAATATTTTGGGGAGCAAGTGTCCTTGCTCCCCAAAGTATCCCATAAATCTATTCAATGAATACATTTGCTGGGCACTGAGCAGGGAGGGAGAGAGGTTTAATCTACCTCCCCCCTCCCTGCTCGGTGCTGGGAACATATACAAAGTACTACTCCCCCATTATCTGCAGATAATGGGGGAGTAGTACCTGTGCTATCCCTATCACCGCCTGCTCCGTCGCCTCCGCTCACACAGGGGCTGCTTTTCATGCCCCCCGCCGCTCCCCCTCCTCCTCCCGGCTTCAAACTTACTATCGCGCCGCTCCTCTTTATCCGGATGGCCGCTGACTCCCGCCCGTTCGTCCATTCGCCCGCCCGCTCGTTTGCACGCCCCGTTCCTCACACTATCTGGCCGCCACTCTCTGCTCTTGCATTCCCGCCCCCACCCCAGCCAGGAGCACGGCGCATGCAAGAGCAGAGAGCGGCGGCCAGATAGTGTGAGGAACGGGGCATGCGGACGGGCGGGAGTCAGCGGCCAGCCGGATAGTGAGGAGCGGCGCGATAGTAAGTTTGAAGCCGGGAGGAGGGGGAGCGGCGGGGGCATGAAAAGCAGCTCCTGTGTGAGCGGCAGTGCGGGCAGTGATAGGGATAGCACAGGTACTACTCCCCCATTATCTGCAGATAATGGGAGAGTAGTACTTTGTATATGTTCCTAGCACCGAGCAGGGAGGGGGGAGGTAGATGGCACCTCTCTCCCTCCCTGCTCGGTGCCCAGCAAATGTATTCATTGAATACATTTATGGGATACTTTGGGGAGCAAGTATTCCATAAATGTATTCATGAAGTCACAAAAGTACAGTGCATAACATTACATACACTGTAATTCCTATGGAGTGTCCAGCAGGGGCGCACTATATATAGAAGTCAATGGTACTCATTGACTTCTATATAGAGAGCTCCCCCTGCTGGACACTCCATAGGAATTACACCCTTCGTCGTGACGTCACTGGTTCTGAGAGAATTCTAACACTTCCTGATACACTAAATTAAGGGAAATAGCAGTATATGAGCATTTCCCATAATTAATGTACATTAGAAAATTGTATAACTTTCCATAATTAATAACATATAAAAAAAATAATTTTGGCCGGACTTCTCCTTTAACAAAACTGATTACTGTGAGGAAATCATGAGGGTTTCCAGAAGCCTTTTCCTGATCAGGATTTCCTGACAGGAAAAACTGACACAGACGTGTGAATGGGGCCTTACTAGATCATTATTGTAAAGACACTGCAGTACTGCAATGAGACTCCAACATGTGTGAACTTAGCCCTAATTTCACTGCAGACCTTTGCACAGTAAAGTTGCAGCAGCTGCTTCTGTCCCTCCTTGCCTGCTTAGGTGTAGGCTGGAGGGGCAGAGGCATGTAATTTCTGTCTCCTGAGAAGGGTGAGCAGAGAGCAGGACACAGTGACAAGTGAATTGGCAAAGAGGCCATTTTTCTTCAATTCCTGGATGTCAATCAACTACCAGTGTGGCAGAACAACACAGATATGGTAACACTTTGTATAGACACATCTATACAACTTAATTTTCCTAACCGGAGTTCCCCCTTAACCCTTAGACGACCCAGGGCGTATAGTTACGCCATGGAAGTCTGTCCCCAGACGACCTAGGGCGTAACTGTACGCCCTGGGTGTTATTCCCGCTATGAAGCGCGCTCCGGAGCGGAGCGCGCTTCATAGGAGGTGGGGGCCGGCTGCAATCAGCAGCCGGGACCTCACCGGCAATGACACGCTGCAGCGATCGCGCTGCCGCGTGTCATTAACCCCTTAAACGCCGCGGCGTTTAAGCGTAAGTGACAGGGGGAGTCCCCTGTCACTTACCGATCGGGACCCCCGCAGTGTGACTGCGGGGGTCCCGATCGGTAAAACGGACTGCCGGAGGTCTCTCACCTGCCTCCATGCGGTCCGATCGGCGCTCTGCTACTCTAAGCCTGCACAGGCAGGCTCAATGAGCAGAGCGCCGATAACACTGATCAATGCTATGCCTATGGCATAGCATTCATCAGTGTAGAAATCCAAGTAATGTATGTAAAAGTCCCCCAAAGGGGCTTCAAAAGTGTAAAAAAAAAAAAGTTAAAAACACTAACACACTACCCCAAAACCCCTCCCCCAATAAAAGTTGAAATCACCCCCCTATCCTATTATATAAATAAAACATATAAAAATAAATAAATAGATAAACATATAATATACCGTAGCGTGCGTAATTGTCCGATCTATTAAAATATAACAAGTGTCATTGCGAACGGTAAACGGCGTACACGAAAAGAGGGGAAAAAGTGCGCGGATTACCGATTTTATGTTACATTATATATATAAAAAAATTAATAAAAAGTGATCAAAACGTCCGATCTTCACAAATATGGTATTAATAAAAACTAGAGATCATGGCGGAAAAAATGACACCCCATACAGCCCCGTAGGTGAAAAAATAAAACCGTTATAAGCGTCACAATAGTCCCATTTTATTTATAATTAATTGCCAAAAAAAAGGATTTCATTAAAAAATACATATATAACATTAGAGAATCTGTGTAACCTGCATATGGTTGTGTTCGGACTGACCTATAGAATAATTGTATCATGTCGCTGTTACCATATAGTGCATAACGTAGACACAGGAACCCCCCAAACGTTACCATATTGCATTCTTTTTTGCGATTTCACCAATTTATATCTTCATAAATAATATATTTGGAATTCCATCATACATGTTATGGTAAAATGAATGACGCCATTACAAAGTACAACTATTCCTGTAACAAATAAGCCCTTACATGGCCTGTAGATAAAAAACTGAAAGTGCTAGAGCTCTTAGAAGGGGAGGAGGGAAAAACGGAAACACTAAGATCAAAATTTGCGCGGTCCACTGGGTCATTTTGGGCCTGGTCCTCAAAGGGTTAAATGGCTGAAATTAAAGAGTAACTGTCATGGTTTTTTTTATTGCAGAAATCAGTAGTATACGTGATTTTAAGAAACTCTGTAATAGGTTTCATCAGCCAAAAAAGCCTCCTTGTGTACTCAAGAAGCAATCTCCCAGCCTCCCCCCCTGACTTCTTATCTGTGCATTATCAGGCAAACTTGTTTTCATTACAGAGAAGCCAGTGAAGACTGGTTCTGCTCTCTCCATTGTAAGCCTAGGAAGGGGGGAGGGGCTGAGGGAGATGAGGGAGCAGGAAGAGGTGACATGAAGGTCAGCTGTTTGTAGACTCTCTGGGCACCTAAACCGCAGGATTCTGGGGTCAGAAAGGTCAGTGCTTATCTATGAACTTACTGAGAGAAGATTGCAGGGTGTTGTGCTGTGCAGAACTGCTCCGTGCTCAGTCACTCCTAACAGCCCCTCCCCTCTCCATAGCCACATAATGGAGACAGAAATCCTGCTTCATTTGATGTGAGGGGGGAGGATGGGAGATTGCTTTTTCAGTACAGAAGGAAACTCTTTTAGTACATAAAACCTATTACAGAGTTTCTTAAAATCGCTTGTACTATTGATATTTAATGTTTTCAGAAAAATGACCCTGAAACTTACGCTTTAAGTTCAGTGCCTTATGAAAGTCTAGATTTTCCCCTTACCATGGCTGTATAACAAAGCCAGACAATCATTTATAACTTTTTCTTGATTTAATGATTAGAACAACACGAGCATTCTATCATTGTATTCATGTTTTCCTGGACTCACTAGAGCTGCAACCTACTTCAGCCACCAATATTTAATAAAACTCAAGCACGCTTATCTCTATTCATTTCCACTTCATTCCTTCATAATCCAATTATTGTTTTGGCATAGAAACAAACTGCACTTTTAAAATAGGGTGTCCATCTTTTAACAACTATAGGGGAAGGCATGCTAATCATGTCCTTGAATGGTCTGGGAAGTTGTCTGGTCTCACACCGGGACGGGGCATGAAAAATCATAATTACATCATGTGCGGCTGCCGAAGTACATTAGTGGACAAGCGTTTATCACTGTCAGGATAAAAAGATCAGTAGTGCTACTTGATACTTGTTATGATAATCTGTGATCCTGATTCAGATCAGCTACCGAAGTGGCCCAGCCTCAACAAAAACGGAAATGTAACTTGGATGCACTGAAGTTATTTCACTTACAGTGTGGCTAGTTGGGATTCAGAGGCCTACGCTAGTTTATCTTTTGAAGATCATTTGACAGTTTAGGCAACTCATACAGGACCTTTGTAACAAGTTAAGTGAATTTACCTTTGCCACAAATTGTTTGTCCTTCTGATCCAAATTGGCAGTGGGGGCCACATAGTCTCTCCAGATCCTTACTTTGCGTTCTTTAGCAAAACTAAGTGGGGAATAAATGTGAAAAACATAAATCTTCCAAGTCAACTATTCTCCACAGGCTGCATCAGTCTAGTTTCATATAGAAAATCAGAATCAGTAATTAACCAAAGTATTAATTTTTACATAATTCTGATTACACTGAACCTATAACTAATGCATGACATATCTGGTAAAATCACATGATGTTCACTTTAAAAATTGCCATGCGAGTACACCTAGCCATGCTGGAGAAGGCACAATCAAATGCTGGAATTTCCAGTAGAAGTGGTGCCACATTTTGTCATGCTATCTATATCCAAGGAATACAGCATTTCCCTTACAGGAAACATGTCACTTTAATTTCCATTTTGTGTTTTTTAAAATTAACAATAATATGTTCCACTGGGGGCCACCATTTGCAATAGCATCTGTGTAATGTCTCCCTGCATGACACATACACTGTTGCGTTATAGCAGCCCTCAGTACATGGACCTCAATAGACTGCTCCCGTCCCATCTGCTACAACGTGGCTGAGAGCTGACATGCGCAGGTCACAGCACACATGGAGAAAGCCAGACGCCATACTTCTGGAGCACCCAGAGAAGGGCACTGTGACCAGCACTAACCTCAACAGGTAACCTCTCCCTCTCCTTGGGCTGTGACTGATTTGATATGGAGTCCGGGCAAGGGGGAGAGCATTTTGCAAGGCTAACATTATATAGATGTGTTTTACATGTGACCTGGCTCAGATTTTCATTCCAACTCGAGACAATTAGCATCAGCTGAAGTATGAGGTTCTGCAGCAGCTTAGGTGTATGGTATGGGGTCCTCTAGCAGCTGAGGCGTATGGTATGGGGTTCTGCAGCAGCTGAGGTGTATGATCAGGTTCTGCAGCTGCCAAGTTGTATTATGAGGTTCTGCGTAAGTTGAGGTGTGTGGTATGTTCAGCGCCTACCGGAGCCTGAGCAGGCAATTGCATGAAGACAGAGATCCGAGGGTTGCGGTGGAGTGCCAGGAGCATCTGTCTGTATGCGCCGTCCTGTATGAGTGTGCATGCGTGCGCCGTCCTGTATGATTCTGCATGCATGCGCCGTCGGCGCTTGCCCATCGGCTTGTCAGATAGCTGCATTTGAGCTCTGCTTTTAGAGTCTTGAACAGTGGAATTCAGTCCTGGGTGAAGTATCACAAGCCTGTATCCACATTTTCAAGGATTCTGGAGCAGAGCTCAAATGCAGTAGGCTGACTAGTCGACGGCCAAGCGCAGCAAAGCACTTTGCCACTACTTTAAATTTTGCTCTTCCCAAGTGTACAGGCCTGAGCTGTCTGTATGAGTAACAATACTATGTGCATGCGGGGGATGAGAGGTGAGAAGTGTGGGAGGTAAGTGCAGGCAGGCGAGCTGTATGAGGTTCTGCAGCAGGTTGAGGTGTATGAGGAGGATTGGCAGCAGCTGAGATGTATTGTAATGTTCTGCAGGAGTTGGTGTATTATGTTCTACAGCTGCTGAGGTGTAGTGTGATGTTCTGCAGGAGATGAGGTATATCATGAAGTTGGTTGGGGACACGCTTGTAATAGGTGTACTGTTGTGCAGACAAAATGAGGCTGCCCCTTTCCCCTCTTTGTTCCCCTATGAAACCAGGAGGGAGGTGATGATGGCACAGTAGTTGAGCAGGGACAGCCTCTTTTCAGCAGCCGTTTTTCAGATTGCTATAACCAGCAGTATTCCTGCTGGAGCTCCCCCTGGTGGGCATCAATGGGAAATATGACAAATTTGGTAATTTTCGTATTTCCTTACATGTAAAGAAAAAAAAATGCAACTTACCGTTCTGCTGCACGGAGCTTCTCAGAACCCTGGGTATACACTGCTATAGACCAGTCTACACAACGAGCAAACCCTTCTTTCAGAAGCAATTCTGTAATATTTCCATTCTGCAGAGAGTAGAAAAGGTTTTATATTGCGGTTCAAAACAAATACCTCTAATTCTTACTATGGATATGCTAGTATGAAAACCAAAGTTACATACAGGATGAAGAATGGTTCCTAGGACATTCTGATTGTGGCTGCTCTCTAGAATGATTTGTACATCTCTCTGCAGTAGACGTGACTCCGTAAAAAATTTTGCTTCAGCAGCGAACGGTTCTGGAACCTCTTTACCTTCTGCATTTCTCTTAAAGGTAGGACACTACAAAACACCAACATATTTTAGACTTTAAACAGTGTATGATCATACAGAGTTAACTTCTCACCACAAGGTAGACCATCTCCAGTGTTATGTCCTGTTTAACTAAATCGAGCTACTATTTATATGGATGGCAAATATGGGATATCTATGCCATAATTAAAGGATACCACTTTCAGTTGTAGAAAAAAAAAACTTCACAATCGTTTCAGCTTCGATTAAAACATCCACAAACTATTACATATTCTTAAAATTTGTCATCTCATTTCAGACATATATGGTCCTTAGTCATGACTATAATGCTATAATGCCAAGGTCCATATAGGTCCCAAATGTGTTGGCAAATTTTAATACACAATAAATTGTGGGTATTTTAACAGAAGTTTTTTCCTACAATTTGTCACTTACCTTGGAGTCCAGAGGATCCTGTGTGCTGCTGGGATACTTTTATATACAGCGAGAATATGTGCTGATGATCTACCAGTTGTTACCACTTTGTGTATACACACACAAATATTTATTAATTAAAAAAAAACACATACCTACACACATTCTAGCTCAGCATTTCTATGCGGTTAAAAATTAAACACAAATTACTGTATTTCTACAAGCAGCCAAGCTTCAGTCTGTTGAGTAGAAGGGAAATTGTTACTTTACTGCTACTCTATTAGGGCCCTATTACACAGATTGATCTGACAGATATTAGACAACCATTGAAGCAAAAGCCAGGAACAAACTATAAACAGAACAGGTCATAAAGGAGAGACTGAGATTGCTCCTCTTCTCAAATCCATTACTGATTTTGGTCTCAAAAGTTAGATATCGTCAGATAATCTGTGTGTAACAGGGCCTTAAGCTTGTCTCATAATGGGTGGGTATTGAAAAGTGTCAAGAGTGACAGCTCTACTGCGTTCTTGATAATTGGCAGATACCATAGCTAAGGCAGTGTACATTCTTAAAGTGCCAGTTTACAAGGGCAACAATACCATCACATCATGACTTCTACCATTACCACACAGTGGTTGGAAACTACTACTACAATGTTACTGAATAAAATCGAATCATAAGACCAGAATGGCCACATACAATAACCAATAAAGTGGTGGATACTAGAGATTAGCGCAACCAGAGCATGCTCAAGTCCGATGGTTCAGCATTTGAATACCAGTGGCTGAAGCTGGATACTTGCACCTTCTTTGGATACATTATTTCTCATAGCTTTCTTTTCCTTTTTTAAGAGGCAAATTACATAATGAGAAGAGAATATACAATGTGGCACACACTTAAGTTTGATTCAACAAAAGTTTCACTCCATCACAAACAGTTGCAGGATGGAGACTCAAAGAGCAATGGACTGTTTCATACACTTGTACACTTGTGCACACTTGTGCACTGAAGGGCTAAGAGCAAGCGCACAGGTGCATGGGCACAAAACTGTCCATCGCCCTTTGGGTCTCCATCTCGCGACTGTTTGTGATGTAAATGAATCAAGCTCAAGTGAGTGCTGCATTGTATATTACAATGCTGCATATGTGAAAAATCTTAATCCTAAGCACTGCGCAAGCGAACAGGGGATCAAGAAGGCAGAAGCCACATCCACAACTAGGGGCAACTGCACAGCCAAGTCCTGAGTAGTACCGCAACATTTGATTGGGGAGATTTTAACAAAATACAGCTTTTGTAGCTTTTTAATTTTTATATAAATGAGGATACTATAGTTCAGGTTGTTACGGATGTGGTGATATATGAGGTGTAGGTTCTAATTTTTTTATGTTTTACATAACATTTTGTAAGAGTAAATTTTAGCAGTAGTTTTTTTTTTAGTAGAGAGGTGGGGGATTTTTTACAATATAACAACATTTTGGAAAGTTTTTAGTGCCACAAAGGAACTTTGAAATGCAATCTTCCAATCTCCAATATAATGAACTGTACTACTAGTATAGTGTGGTGTTATATCCTGTCAATATATTGATGATAGGCAAGGCCAGTTAGGTTGCCTAAGACAATCCCTGTAATTGAGTCCTCCTGGTGTTGAAAGGGTGACAAAAGCCCAGAAGGCACTTAAAGAACACAAACACGATTTGACCACAATTGCTGAACCACAATCTCTCTCTGCTCTTGATAGTTAGAGCAGGGGCCCTGCTGTCATGTAAAATCCAAGTTCCCATGATATTCTGCACAGGAGATCAGTGCCAGGCTACTTTTTCTCCACCCAAAAAAGTAGTATCGTAGTCATTAGGCGACTGGAAAAAAATACATATTGTCTCAGTTTGTCTAAAAAATGTAAAAATAAAATTATGGTAGACTTTTTACAGGTCCTTTTGAACATTCATAAAACACGTCAGAGACATCTCAAAAGTTTTGATCAGTCTGGGTTTGGGTGTTCATATCTGTACTGATCAGGAGAACGAACCGGGAAGCAAGGAAGAAAATAATTTCAGTCTAACTTTATATTTGTATGATTTATTTGTTTTGTAAAAGTATATAAAAAAAAAGTCAAAAGCATTTCATACCTTTATTCCAGACAACATGACTGTCACCATATAGTAGTCAGGAAGCAGAAGGGCTCGCACAACGCTACCATCTCGAACGTGCTCAATAATAGCTGCAAAACAAGCAATGACATTTCATATGTTGTAAGGCTTGCCAATTTTACATGCAGATTCACATATTTTGTACTTCAGTATTACTACACTATATAAGTGTATTGTCTGAAGAAGAAAAACCATCAGGACAGAAAAGGATCTAAATCTGTATGGTCTGTAGAAAAAGGAAAAGGAGGACATTATCAAAACCTTTAAATAAGAAATATGAAAACACAAGAAAATATTACTTTACTGAAAGTAGAAGCTTGGAACAAACTTTCAGCAGCTGTGGTTGGTAAATCTTCAAGTCTAAAAAATAAAGTAAAATGGAAACCTCCCTTCCATTCTGCTTTTTTTATGGGATCATAATGTATACTTACCAGTCCCCATGTCGCCATAGCAACGGCTCCTGGGTCCCACTAATGGGTGCCAGGTGTCATTACTAGCTAGAAAGAGGTTTAGTACCAGACGTTATGTACCCAGCTCTTCCAATTGCTGGTGGGCAATTGCTTGGCCGGGTATGTGACAGTGCAGCTGGAAGAGCTGCAGGTGGCCGGCAGCGGTCACCTGGGCCCAGGAACTGGTGCTACCGGGCACAATTCTGAGGTTATTACATTCACTGATTACTGTCATGTTCCTCAGGACAGCCCACACATGTTTTATCGGCAAACTTACTACACGAACAAAAATGCGAATGATCGGCGAACTACCAACGATAATTTTTCAACATGTTGAAAGACCAAAAGACAATTTTTAATTTGTAGTTTCATCGTTGGGTGTTCTTAAATTGACAGATAATCGTTCATTTCAATTGTTTTATCGAATTTTTAAACGATAATCTTTACTCTTAAGTGTCTCCTCACCCAGAGGACCCTTCATAACAGTACACGCTTCTGCCACACTGAATACCTTCCCACAGCCTTCTAAATAATGGCACAGTACTCATGTTTACCACAATGTAAAATGTTAAACCACAACATAGGTAAAAACTAGAAATTTACAGTAACAAAGCAAATTGCTCATTATCTCTGCAATCCACTCATTAGCTTGCTGCCTTTTAACTCACTTCTGCTCCGAGTGCAGGGAAAAGCTGGATCCAGTCCTAGGAGAAGCCCCTGAACCCAAGGAGGAGCAGCGAGTTTAATAGAAGTGGGATGAGCAGATTACAGAGATAAAGCACTTAGCTCTGTTATTACCATAAATTCCCTCATCTACAGTAAAAACTAAAGCAGTTTAAAATGTGAAAGCACAGATATTCAGTGCAGCACAAGCATCACTGTTTACCAACACCACATGCACTGTTAAATAGGAACTTTGTGCAGCCTTGTTTGAAGAAAAAAAAAAAAAAAAGCCTTCCAAACAATTCTTAACCATGTCCCCCCCACCCCCCTTCTTGTGGTTTTACAGTAGCTCCGCTACTCTGATGCAGCTTTCTGCCTACTTAGTATCTCTTACTGTTGCTCTTACCCTGCACTACTGTTAGACTAAATTTCCCAATAATCTTTGCAATGCACGCTCAGAAGCTTCTGCCCCCATCCCCACGGTAGCTCTGCCCAGTGCCGAGGCCTTCCATCAGCACCCCGCCTCCTCCGCTCTTGCCCAGCCCAGTCACATCTGCATCTTTAGTCTGCTCAGAAAGCAAAGTGAATGTGAGTGGTCACATGACCTTTGTCCCGTAAGGGGAGGCAATGCAGGAGACAGTGAATTACAGAGGCCATTTTTGTTAACTTTATGAATCAACTGCCAGTGCTGCAGAACTGCACAGACAGTACTTTATAAAGAGACATCTATATAACTTTCAATGTGTTATAAAAAACAGTTTTCCCTGGAAAACCCCTTTAAGAAGCCTATGGGTGAGGAGACATGAGTAATGTAGAAGGACTAAAGGAGGATGTGGGCAGATAAGCAGGAAAGACTGATGTTATACACAATAGGGTCGGAACAACATATAGCTCATGGCATGGATGGCACATGACAGAGGGAAGAACCAGATGACTGCTTACAAGGTCCAATGACTGGTTTCTGCATTGTCAAAGTAGATTCTGAAAACCCCATTAAGCTAGAACCTGCCAAGAGTATAAACCACATCTATAAGACAGCAAGATCAGACCAGATCTGTGTAAAATAATTTTAATGAAATAGATATGAGAAAAGCTTTCTCCATACAATTCTTTGAACATTGAGCTAAACTATCACTGGAAACCATTAAGTGCTCAAATCATTAATACAAGTTCTCTCACTGATACAGGCAGAGCAACACTAAACCCCACCAAGGATTAAGTAAAGCTCATTTTATCTTAGCACTTCAAAACACTGAAGACAGGCATTAATCTAGGTTACCTTCACAAGAATCATCATAAGAGCTTTAAGACAGCATTTTAAAATAAGCCTTCCAACCAAAACTAACTGCAAATTCTTAAAAGGCCACACCGAAGAAATATTTAACAGCCTGTGTGTCAACCTCATGCTTATGTCAAAGGTACTGGTTTCTCATTTGGCTAATGGCTAAAACCTGCACCTAAACTTTGCCAATTTGAAGTCCGATTGAGTGTAAAGGGGTACACAGGTCAAAGTTCAAGAGTCAAATGTATCCACCAAAACTGGCCTGTAAACAAAGATAAATGTTTCCGGTGTCAGAAAAACACTTTTAATAAACTAATGTTTAAATAAAAAAAACAATCAATAAAACAAAACCACTGCCATGCCTGCAAGTACCCAAGAGCTCTTTATTTTATGGCTGACAACCATATAGAGTAAAAAGGTTTTTATTAACCTTTAAAGTACCCCCTAGGGACCTTTCATGAGGCAGAAAGAGGAAAGCTAAAGGCTTCTGGCTGCCATAGTAACCCATCAGAACCCAGCATGCATGTTGTGTATGGTGCATGCTCGGCTCCATTTACCCCTCGTCAGGTAATGTTAATAACCATCTGGCCGACATGAAGGTTTCACCTAAATGCCCATTGCTGGGATTGCAGCTTTTTGGCCCATAGACAACCTACAAAACAAATGGCGATCAAAAAGTCCCATCTACATCAAAATAGTTCTAAGAAAAGCTACAGATATTTGTGCAAAATGAAGTGAAACTGAAGTCAGTTAATCTACTTAATGAGCATCCTGTAGGTACCTTTGCCTTGTGTCTGTTCCTGCATTTAAAACAAAAACAAAACTATTTCGGACTAACCGTGTCACAGAGGCGGGTTTGAGACACCATCTCTGCCCGTTCATCGCTCTAGCCACCGGTGTGTGTCCTGGCTGACCCCCACCTCCTCAGAGTGTGAAGATGAGCCAGCTGTTAATCACCTTTGAGGCGGCAGGAGCAGGCAAAAGACCTACAAGACCTGTCCACAAAGTAGTTAAAGGGGTTGTACACCAAAAATTTTTTTCTTTCAAATCAACTGCTGCCATAAAATGCCAGAGATTTGTAATTTACTTCTATTACAAAATCTCAAGCCTTCCAGTACTTAGTTGCTGTATGCCCGCAGGAAGTTTTATTACTTCCAGTCTGGAGAGCAGGAGAGGTTTTCTATGGGGATTTGCAGCTGCTCTGGACAGTTTCTGACATGGACAGAGGAGGCAACAGAGAACACTGTCAGAAAACACCACTTCCTGCAGGACACACAGCAGCTGATAAGTACTGGAAGACTTAAAGTGTCACTGTCGTTAAAATTTTTTGCGTAATCAATAGTCGAGGTGATTTTAAGAAGCTTTGTAATTGGGTTTATTAGCCAAATCTGCCATTATCTGCATGTAAAAAGCCTTTTCCCAGGTCCCCCCCTCCTCTCCTTTCTGCTATCCACTCCTCAGAATCAGGAAATCTCGACTGTTTTTTCATCTCTTTCATCAGTTGGATCCTGTCTGGTCTATGAAGAGGGGAAGGGGGAAGGAGTGAGATTAGGGCAGCAGAGAGCCTAGAACAAAGGATTGCTCAGCAGGGGAGCTATTCAGAGCCCTAATTAGTGGTCACATAGCTCCATGGTGCCTGTCAGAAGAGAGCCCCAATGTGAATGTAAATTAACTCTTTGTTGTCCTGTTTTTGCTGCTTTTACTTTCTCCATAGGAAACCCATGAAGACAGGGGGGGGAAGAGCTTCAAACTGCTTTTTCATGATAAAAATGCATTTTTCCGCTAATAAACCCAATTTCAAAGTTTCTTAAAATCACCTAGACTATTGATTTCTGCAATAAAAAGTTTAACAGGTGACACTAAGATTTTTTAATAGAAGTGAATTACAAATCTCTGGCACTTTATGGCACCAGTTGATTTGAAAGAAAAAAAAAAAAAATTGGTGAACAACCCCTTTAACTAGAAACTGGCAGCATGAATATATGCATTTCTAAGTTTTTATCTATAAAAAAAAAGGGGTCTCCAGAGTTTGCACTTTCTCTACAGACATGTGTAGCCCCAGTGGGATAAAGCGCAAGCTGTTTTAGCTGATCTTCGCTCCCCGTGCTGAATCATGAATTGAGTGTGGACACAACGGTGCAGACTTGAATTCTTAGCACATGGAAAGAACCCTTTAGGGTGCGTTCACATGTACAGGATACGCAGCAGATTTTGATGGTGCCGATTTGATACTGTGTTCAGTTATTTAGATCAAATCTGTTGCCGATCTGCTGCAGAAAATCTGCTGCGGTACGTGTGAAACTACCCTTAAAAGGGATTCTTCACTTGATGTTGTGGTTTGAGAAAAGCTTAAAAAGGATGTACCACCAGGTACATCCTCTTTAATTGGACACAGGGATAGAACGGCGCCGTCACGGGCAAGCCGGTGCCGCGGTCCGTTTTCAGCGGTTCCTGTGTACGGCGCCGTTCTATCCACGGGTCCTGGGCCAGTGCTTAAGCACTGGAGGTAGGCTAGCCCGCCCCCAGTGGAAGGGAATACCCTCCCCTGTATGACGCGGCTCCGTTAGAATCAATAAAGCCGCGTCATACAGGGGAGGGAATTCCCTCCAGTTCTTGAGCACCGTCCCGGGACCCGTGAATAGACCGGCGCCGTACACAGGAACCGGGCCGCGGATCAAAAGACGGACCATGGCACCGGCTTGCCCGTAACGGAGCTGTTCTATCCCTGTGTACATCCTCTTTAACAGAAGGTGGTTCTTGCTGGTTTAGTCAGTACAATTGCAAGTGGGCAGGAAGGAAGCAGCTTACCATTCACTGGTTTCTGATGTAAAGAGTCCACAAAATGCCTAGGATTTTCAATCGTGTATTTTAGTTCTCGGATAGTGTGAGAACCAGTCCCCTCACTCCAAAGTCCTTTCTTAGAAGATCTTGCTTGCTCTTCAATTTCTGCAAGCCTGCTTTGCTCCGGCCTGTATAAGAGGAAAAAGGCAAGTTAATAACAGGACAGAAAACATGACACATTGACAATGCAGTCCAATATGTAGACCACATGTTACAGAGCTGAGCAGATCAAAACAAAGGTCTCCGTACAACTTGTCATTCATATAAACCTACTCATTCTGGGCTTAGCAATCCAGTGCAAAGTCCTACTTGGTGACAGCCCACCAAAGGGTATCTACCGTTTTGCTCGCATGGCAAGGACACCATGTCAAAACTACGGCAAGCACGCAGTACTCGTCGGAAGCGAACAGTCATTGGAACGGCTTCAAGCACCAAAGACTGCACTGTAATACATCTGAGAAAGGGGTGGACACCAAAACAAAGTGCAGCATACAAGAAAAAAAAAATTAGTCTAACATGGGCATTTGGGTTATTAATATTTGTATAATTAACGACTGTAGAAATTGTTGTGACAAAGTTAATATGTCACAATTTCCGCTTTCTAAATAATGCAGAGCACTGATATTACAGCAATCCCAAAAAATCTTTTAAAATGAGCCCTACTACTAGCAGTGGTGCCCATATGTCTGTCAGGTGTATTTTGTGTCTCAACAGGACAAGTAAAGGCCCTTTACACAGGCAAATATTCACTAACAAGCATTCCTAGGAACGGGTCATTCGGTAGATAACTGGCCCATGAAAAAAGGACAGACCAGCCGACGAATGAGCAAATGCCCGCTTGTCGGCTGATTGAACTGGCTGAGCAACCGTAAAAATTGCTAAAAGCCGGACACTGAGGACATAACCGGCCAATAACACTGCATTTAAAGGAGAAGTCTGGTGAAACGTTTTATTAAAGTATTGTATTGCCCCCCCCCACCCCCCCAAAAAAAAAAAGTTATACAAATTACCAATATACACTTATTACAGAAAATGCTTATAAAGTGTTTTTTTCCCTGCACTTACTCCTGCATCAAGGCTTCACTTCCTGGATAACATGGTGATGTCACAACCCGACTCCCAGAGCTGTGCGAGCTGTGGCTGCTGGAGAGGGTGATGACAGGGGGACACAGGACACTGGTGGGACACTGAGCATCCCTCTGCCATCATCCTCTCTAACAGCCACAGCCCGCACAGCTCTGGGAGTTGGGTCGTGACATCACCATTTTATCCAGGAAGTGAAGCCTTGATGTAGTAGTAAGTGCAGAGAAAAAAGCACTTTATAAGCATTTCCCGTAATAAGTGTATGTTGGTAATTTGTATAACTTTCGGGGGGCAATACAATACTTTAATAAAAATTTCTGCGGGACTTCTCCTTTAATGACCACACATCATACAGCAATTGCTTTTGCTGCCAGGCCACATGATTAGTCGTGCTATTTAAAGGCACTGCAAGCAATTGCCGATCTCACAGATACACAGCCAAATACCAAGCACTGGCAGTCTGCCAAATCGTAAACTCATAATACCTATATTATAAATTTTAATATAGTTTATAGTTTTCCCAAAGCTTTCTTTTAGTAATAGTTCCTCTGAAAAGAAAATCAGAAGTTAAGGGCCTTTTACACACTCCTGTGGCCAATAATCGGCCCGTCTAATGGTGTGTTTACACAGAATTATCTGACAGATTTTTGAAGCCAAAGCCAGGAATGGATTTGAAAAGAGAAATCTCAGTATTACCTTTATGACCTGTTTTCTGTTTATAGTCTGTTCCTAGCTTTGGCTTAAAAAATCTGTCAGATAAATCTCTGTGTAAACACACTCTACATGTGACAGCAATCAGCTTGATTTGTTGTGCTGAGTAAAGGCACTGCAATCAAGCGACGATCTTGCCAATTGGTATGCATTTGCAGCCCCATGGCAGGCAAATCTTAAGGCCCTATTAGTCGAAGCGATTATCTGACGTATTTGTACGATCAGCCATTACAGCTGATAATTGCTTTGAGTAATAAAACGCAATGATCGTCCGTCATGCACAGTGTCAGCTGATAGTCTTTTAACATATTCAAAGACAAAACTATGATAGCAACGATCTGCCGCCATTGCTCTGTGCATTAAGAGCAGGGGCAGCAGACCGCTGCTATCTTCTATGGGCTGCCCAGATGATCTAACAATCACCCGACAGCCGCCGCCCCCCCCCCCCCCACACACACACACACTCTTACCCTAGTCACTGTCGGTGCGTGTAATAGGGCCTTTAGTCTAAAAGGACCTTTACATACTATATTAACATATCACCCACCTAGAAGTGGCCCAGAGTTCTACACATAGCAGAAAGAAAGATTCTCACGCTGAAGATATTAAATCAAAAGAAGACAATGAGATAATTGCATTAGTGTACTGAGCTGCTTCCCTCATTCAAACATCTCCTGGAGCAAAACGTCTACTTATTAAGACCAAGTTAAAACCTTGCAAGTACATTTCAATTACATCTGTATACTAATATGGCAGACTCAGAATTTGCCAAAGGCAATAAGCACTCCACCAGCTGGATGGTAGAGCCATACAAGGGTTAATGAGATCTAATTAAATCCCATGACTACTGAAAGGATGTTCGCTCTATGGGCTGAACCAGTCCACTCAGCAGCATTTAATATAAAACTGTACAACAAAGCTACACAAATACCACTAACCAAGTGAGATCATATGTAATCAATGATGGAGCCGTGGATAAGCACGTAATGAGGAACAAGGAGCAAAAGAAAAATGGGAATCCTTCAAGCTGGTTGTGCATATAAAAGACCAAAGGCATCAAAACTCTACCCAGTCTACCTTTATTTTAATTGGGTATACCTCTGGCAGAGTTGCCAGACATAAAAAGCTAATTATATAAATACATGTCTATGCAGTTATTGAAGACTGTAAATGTTAACCTGCTGTAAGCACATGTAAATGAAAGATTATACAAAATGCAGGATAAATGTACTCCTGTATTTACATAGTAATCCAAGTCATATTCAGTCTAACCCAGTCAGGTCAACTTCACTTGACCTGGGGGGAAAAAACTGCAGTTAGTTTGAAAATGATGCTATGTAAACATTTGGCCTGCAGATGTCACTAGAAGCCTAGCAATACTCCATAGACAGAGCATGACGCGGATCCGTAGTACAGTTCCTGGCAGTTCTCTGAATGAAAATACATTCTGAGAGATTGGAGCCCTCTGGCTTACTAAAGCCCCTATTACACGGGCGACGGAAAGGAGCTCACTCGCTCTTTCCCTGCTCACTGTCGGCACTATTACACGCATCGCCAGCAAGAGGGTAAGTATGGGGGGGCTGCCCGGTGATCGTTTTGTGTAATAGGGCTTTAAATTGATTAAAGCTTTAGCACAAGACAATATGCATTCGTGCACACTGTAATTTTAGGCAGTATTAGTCTCCAATTGATTTCATAAGAATTTCTGTGGCACTGTTCCAAAAAATCTGAATGAAGATTTCTGAATTCCACCTGAAGGATTTGTATGGCCACTCTTAATGCAGCTACCAGAAATCTATCCAATGGGTGTTTAAACTCAAACCCATTTCAATTCTGCTTAATTTCTAATGTCAGCAAGATTTTTAATGTCAGTTTATGCAGTTTGCACATACCCTAGTGTCGCACCTACTTCAACCCATGTGCATTTTAAGAACATTTTGCCAATGAGCTTAATCAAGTGGTGCACTTCTTTTCAGCCTCCATAACAGACTGAGATATTGGACGCAGTAAAGATATAATGAAAATTTCCATATAGAAAGTTGCATTGACCAAGGCATCTAAAAGAAGGTGGACAGGAAGAGGGGGCTCACCCCTTTCACCCATTGGCAACCCTACAATGCAACAGATTTTGGCAACCGGTAAAAAAAAAAAAAATATATAAAAAAAATTGAACATGCAGATAAGGCCTAAATCTGTCAAACACATGCTGGATCTTACTGGCTATCAGTATGTAGCTGGCAGTGAATGTATTGTGATGTACTATACTAGCAACCAGATGATTGCAGCTTTAAGTCCTCAAAGGGGACACTTGATAACATTTTAATAAAACATTTCCACATGCTGCCGTTTTTTTACCTCTGAAAAGAAATTTGGGAAAAGGGTGGTGATTTAAATTATGGGATAGATTTACCCATGTTTAAACTAAACGAAAAGTTTAAAACATTTTGTATACCCTCCATGGAACTTGTATGAGCAATAAATTGACTGTTCATACAGATCAATGCAGTACCCATGTACTGCATTGATCCACTAGTCCGATCCATGCCACTGCACCGCCAATGAGGTACGTAAAGCCATTTAAGTGTCACTGTTAGATGTAACAGCAGCATCTAAATGGTTAAATAGCCAGCACGATGGCTATTAGCAGGGTCTGAAGTCTCTAACCCTCTCTCAAAGAAGTTACATAGTATGGGTAAAAAACACCACATGTCCATCAAGTTCAACCGAGGAGGGCATGGATAAGTGAAAGGAGGTGGTTGATTGGTAGATTCTGTATATGTGTATTTATGTCATTTTGGTCTAAGAACTTGTTTAAGCCTGATTTGAAGCCCTCCACTGTTTTTGCTTTGACCAGATCCTGGGGTAGACAGTCCCATATATTCAATGTTCTTATGGTAAAGGTGGCTTGTCCCCTGGCCCTTTAAAGATTTATAATCCCTTGTTTTCAGCAGCTCTACAGCACAAGTTGAAGGATGTCTATTTAAAACTAACTTATAAAGACACAGGAGCTACAATGTAGCCCCATAAATGACCAAAAATGCACTTACGTTGTTGCTCTTGCGCCTTCACGTCGGGATGCCAGTCCTTCTGCAAGTAGAGATTCTGCAATGTTCTCACCCGATGTATCTAAAAGCATCATATTAGTTGTCAAGATATGTAACATGTTAACATTTACTGGTAAACCTTAAATTTGCTTAAAAATGGCAGTTATGCAAGTGACCCACTATAAAAAAAAACCTTTGGATTTCATATTTTCTAAAAATCTTGAGCCACAAGGACACAGGAAGGATCATCTGTGTGCCCAAAAATACATACCTTTGCCCAAATACACTGTTCCGTAGTATCGCTCCTCATTAATCTTGTGATCAACAGTGAAGCAGACCTCCTTTCCAATAAGCTTCCTCCTCAAAAACTCCCGAGCTGGAAAGGCCCAAGGCTGTGAAAAAAATATATAAATAAATACAAAGTACAGATAATGACATATTTGAATCTAGAGTAATTTTCCAGCACCACTCTTTTTCCTGAGAAGGTGCACATAGGTAGCAACAGTGTGACAGAAAGGTTTAGAATTTGAGTACAGAATTAGTGTTGTACTGTTACTCCTTGTGCAAGGACTTTAGTGTTGTCAAGTTTTTCCATGTGTGAATCACAAGTCATCTCTGATCACAAGCAATTTTACAGCCCATTTCTCGCTATCGGGCTATTCACATATTCCTTTTTTTCACGGATCCGCAATCTGTTTAGTGAAAAAATAAGACATGGCATAACTGACAAGATCACAGCACAGATCCCCCCATAGACGTCTGAGAACCGCGTTTTTCATGGATTGCATAGATGTGACATCCGTTTCTCTTGCAGTCACAAGAGGGTCTTAATGGAGAAATCCAGACAAAGTAAGAGATCATAGTTGCTTCATCTCTACAGATATTTGTAGCCCCAAATCACCACAAAGACCCCCAGACTCTTGTTTTCAGAGAACTGCTGGCCCGATTAAGTTCTTGTCCTAGCACTACCGAGACAGTGCTACATTACCCATGATCCCACTCACCAACAGTCTGTCACCTCATAACACCCAAGTCACCTATGTAGATTGTCCCTTTGGCATAATATTGGTGTTTGTGCTTATCACCAGAACAGTGCAGGGAGGTGTAGCATTCTTGATAAATTAGGCGTATCTTTACTACACACTATATCAGATTTTAGTGCATAATCTGTCACTTCTACCTGTACTTAGAATGTATTCTGGTGATACATATTTAAAGTGTCACTGTCGCCCCCATTTTACATTATGACTTCTCGGTTTTCATATCTTATGACTTATCATATGTCATGGTGCTTCTTCCAGTAAAAAGCAAATTGTGTTATCTGGGTGGGGCTTTACTGCGGGGCGCCGCTAAGCCCCACCCTCTACGCCACTGTTGGCTCCGCCCCATGATGGCCATTGGAGTGGGTCAGCCTTAAGGTTTAGGCCCCAAACCCTCTAGGTTGGCCCATGCCAATGGTCACCGAGGGGGCAAAGCCTATGCGCCAATGACGCCACGGGGGTGGGACCAACGGTGGCATTGTGGGCGTGAAGCCCCGCCCATATATCACAATCCACAGATGAAAGATCACTTTTTACTGGAAAAAACATGACATATGATCTAAAATAAGGTCTAAAAACTAAATTTACCTGAGTAGATAAGTCATAATGCAAAAAAGGGGGTGACAGTATCACTTTAAGGCATATTCATGCCTTAAATACCTGACTAGTAGCCCTGATTAGAACGCCACCACATAGGGGACTAATAGAATATTTTGTTTGTAGAGGTTTACGTTTCCACGGGGGCTAAAGTGAAAAAAAATGCAGCTATGAGTTTGCAAGAGCAAACAAAGTCATACATGACATTAGGCTTCATCAGGTTGGTTGGAGTCAGAATTTATCGCTTACTGAGATTTAAATCTGTTCCTTAAGTAACTCAAGAAGCACCAAATGCCCTGCCAAACCCTTTTTTCTAGACTGGTGGGTGAGTCTTTCAACCAAGATGACCAAAAAGCCTGCACCAAAAGAGGGTCCTCTGACCATGTATTCACTATATATTAAAGCATTCCGAGTACGGCAGGATACACCGAAAAAAATCCTGCAGGTACACTGTTCTCTTCTGATGTGGGCAGTAGACTGCATTTCCGGAAGCTCCACTGACTGCATTGTAAGTATATTACAATCTAGTCTATAGCGCTAACGGGAGTTCAAACCCCCATTCGCATCAAAAGAGACAGCGTACAAGCAGGATTTTTTTGTACATATCCCACAGTGGTCAAAGAATGATAAGTACACTTTAACCCTTAGAGGACCGGGCCAATTTCAATTTTTGCGTTATCGTTTTTTCCTACTTGTGCTTAAAAAGCCATAGCACTTGCATTTTTTTTACCTAGAAACCCACACGAGCCCTTATTTTTGCGCCACTAATTGCACTTTGCAATGACAGGCTGAAATTTTTCATAAAGTACACTGCGAAACCAGAAAAAAAATTCAATGTGTGGTGAAATTGCGTTTTTACGCCGTTCGCCCTGGGGTAGAACTTACTTCTTATATATGTTCCTCAAGTTGTTACGATTACAACGATATGTAACATGTATAACTTATTGTATCTGATGGCCGGTAAAAAATTCAAACCATTGTTAACAAATATATGTTCTTTAAAATCGCTCTATTCCCATGCTTATAACGCTTTTATCCTTTGGTCTATGGGGCTGTGTCAGATGCCATTTTTTGCGCCATGATGGGTTCTTTTTATCGGTACCTTGTTTGCGCATATGCGACTTTTTGATCGCTTTTTATTACAATTTTTCTGGATTTGATGCGACCAAAAATGCGCAATTTTGCACTTTGGGGATTTTTTGCGCTTACGCCATTTACCGTGCAAGATCAGGATTGTGTTTAATTAATAGTTTGGGCAATTACGCTCGCGGCGATAGTAAACATGTTTGTTTATTTTTATTTATAACATGGGAAAAGGGGGGTAATGCAAACTTTTATTAGATGAGGGGGCTTTTTATTAAAAACAACACTTTTATTTTTACACTTATCGAGTGCCTAGCCGGGATCAGCGCCATTACGGCGCTGACCCCGGATGGCGTAAGATGTGTGGATCTCCCCATCTGATCAGCACTTTTGACATGACAGTAATGATTTAAAAGTTAAAAGGAAGGCAGTGCAAAAAAACACCTAGTAGAACTTAGCAGGCTTACCGCAAATCAGTGTGGTTTTGTAAACTATTAAAGTATTGCATTTCTGCAAGTAAAAACGTTTACTTTTAAATCTAAACAGAGCTAAAGAAGCATTGCAACGCTGTAATATTTAATTATGTAAACTAAATCGTTAAGCACTTCAAGAACACTTAAACCGAACAAATCCATGACATCTAGAAGTCACGTGGCAATATGGTAACGAAGGTCATGATCAGCTGTAAGCCAAGCCCACCTCATCAGGGACATCTTTGGAATCTTGTTGAGAAGCCACTGCTCTACGTGCAAGAGCTCCAGCACGAATGTTGCTTAGGTAGATGTTACGCTCTGGGGGCGGACCTCCGCGAGGTTGGCCTCTAACGGTAATAGCGCATCCCGAGAGGACCTGGAAAAAATAAGATTTGAAATCAAAATTTTACTAAACTTACTGAAAATTTTATCAAACTAGAGCAGCGAATTTATAATAAGAACGAAGTTAAGCGCTTTGCTCCTACCAGCATTCTGCTCATTAGGCTGCGGGCTTTGAAGTCTCCTTCACTCCATTGCACTCCTCCCCAGGTGCTTGGAAAAGATGGATCCTGTAATGGGAAACTTCTCCCAGTTTTCCAGGAATGGATCCATCTTTTTTCCAGCACCTGGGGAGGAGCGGCAAGGAGGAGAGCACACTTCAAAACCCGCAGCCTAATGAATAGCAGATAGATAGGAACAATGAGCTTTGCTTTGTTCCTACTGTAAATTCGCTAAAAACCTATATCCAACCCTAACATCGGAATATAAGCGGATAAAAAAAATCTGCAAAAACATTAAAGCAACAGATACAGCTGCAAAACAGATTTATGAGGGAAGGAACTATGCAGCGAAGGGAGCAAAATCTAAGGTTAATTTGGTGAAAAACTAACAATCTATTTGTGAATATTACTTTGTTTCAAGTATCTACTACTTTTCAATTAAACTGACAGGGATGAAGATATGTATCCTAATAAGATAATATAAGGGCAGACTAGATGGATAGTTGCTCATATGTCTCTGGTTTGAATTTCCCACATTCTGTAATTGCTACAAACTGTCAAAACTTGCAAGTGTGATTACAGTCCAAGGCTTTGTTGTAGCACTATTCGTGCTATACTTTCTGCCAAAGTGTCACTTAAAAAAGTGGTGGTGAATGGCGAACCCTCCAGTTTCAAGACGCTGTCGCTGAAATATGCTGCTTATTCCTTCACCAGAGTTGTGATTGCCTTAGGACAATACAGGTTAGCAGACTACCCAACATTTCTCATATTTCCTGGGATTGGAGTAGCCAGGCTTAATTATTTACTCTGAAATGTTGCCGGTAAACAAGGCAGGAACAGGGGAAATTATTGTGGCTCCCAACTAGCTACTTAATTCCCTGTGATGCACGTCCGCCCGGTGGCCAATGATCTTCGGTCCTGACCTAATGACACAATCAGCCAATGATCTTTGTCATCGACTGATCATTGTCTACAATGCTGCGTTTACACGGAGCGATAATTCGCCCAATCGTACAATTAACGATTTCAAAGTAACAATGTGTTTTTTATAACGATCAGCGTTTAGAGGGAACACCTATTTCACACATAGGGTAAATCTGTGAACGATTATCGCGCAAACGCCATCGTTATCGTGAAAATTCTAACAATAATCGTTCCGTGTAAACGCATTACACAGAGCAATATTTGGCCCTATTTGGCTTATTTTCCCTCCATGTGATCCGTGAAATCACGGAACCTCTTAATAGCCCAAGAGAAAGCAATGGGCTGTAAAAATGTGAGCACGGACACCGTCCCGGAACGTGTGAATGCAGCCTTAATGTGGAGAGATTGGAAAGCAGTCTGGCATCTGCACTAGGGCTTTGACCCAATACTGGCCAAAACTCTCAACCCTTGACATCATACATGGCATAACATGCTGGGAGACTCGTATCTAAACTAAACTACAGACTGACCTGTCAGTTTGCAAAAGATGACTGCAGCTACTAATCTATTCTAAGCAGTATTAGCTGAAAAAGTCTATAGAAGCAAAAACACTGGCCCCTTGATCATTGATCATATCGCACAATATTGCATTTGCTTTATACAGTTTCCTTTGCCATTCAATAAAGGTGTTTCAGCTGGCCATTTTATTTGTTATGCTGGCTTGACAAAACTACATCCCATGCTGCACTTTAACCTTGGAGAACCAGGCTTAGGCAAGGTTTTTGCATTTGCTCAAGTACAATATGTCACTAATGGCTGGAAATTTCTACTAAGAATTCCCCTACTTTGCCTCAGCAAAGCACAGGTCACTTTTTGGAGGAACTGACCTGTCAAAGCATTACATGATAGCCCATTAATTGGACTTATTACAAATTCTGTAGGAATAAGGACATGCCAGCAGTAGCCCTGGACACAAATGTTCTAAAGAGTTCCAGTGTGGACTACTGTGCTATAATGCTAGTGTTGTAACGTAATGTTCATGAAATTTATTCGCTCCAAGAGCTTCCATCATTGACTGGGTGATATTACAAGTAGTGTTACAGAACAACAGCAACCAATCCACAAGGTGGCAGACTACCTAAAACTACAGAGCAGAGTGCTGAGGCGCCTAGGGCATAAAGGCAACAATGCTCAGCTAATAACTGCAGGTTTCCAAACCTTTGAGGGCAAAACAAAACCTATGTTTCAGGAACTTCATGGCATGGGTATCCATGGTTGCATTCAAGCCTTTCATCACTGTGTACAATGCCAATCCTCTGATGGAGTGGTGGTGTAAAGCATGCCGCCGCTGTAAACATGTCTACCTGTAAAGTGCCATACCAGGAGTCTATCTGGCAAACTAATTGACAATTCGAGGTTTTTTGAATCCCACAAAAATCTTACCTGGCTGCACTGTGCCATATGTGAAGTTTAATAGAATGATAACGACAGAGTTTTAGGGCTTGTTTTTTAGTTATGGATCCTTAGCCCCAGTTAAAGGAAATGACTCAACATACCTAGACATTGAACAATTGTATGTTTCAGATTTTATGGAAACAGTTTGGGGAAGGCATGTGCCTGTTCCCAAATTATTGTGTGCCAGTGCACATAGAAAGGTCTATAAAAAAGCATGGTTGGGAGAGTTTAATATAGGCTACCTAGTCTTACTACCACTGAGCCCTAAACTCAACACCATCAAACTTTGGAATGGACCAAAGAATGGATATTTTGAGAGCAACTTTAACCTCCATCAATTTTTGACCTCACAAAGGTTCTTCTGGTTGAATGGCAAAAGTTCCCACAGAAATGCTCCAAACCAACACAAATGCTTCCCAGAAGACTGGAAGCTGTTATAACTAAGTGTGGGTAGCTCATCACCATATTAACTATGGATTTAGAATGGGAAGACATTAAAAATTCTAGTAAGTGTCACGGGCAGGTGTTCTGATGCTTTAGTCCATATAGTACAGGAATGAAAGATACAGTATATTAGAATAATCACAACTGTTGAAAAATAGTCTACGTGGGTTGACAATCACCTGCTACAAGTGTCAATTAAGTATATGTTGGGAGTGAAGGGCCACACTGTAGCTGTGCAACTATGTTCTATAAAAGTATGAAGTAATACATGTTATGGCATAGGTTTATAAAATCCTAGTATACTGGATATAAGAGCAAGTTGAAGAAAGAAAAGATTCTGAAATTCAGGAAGATATCCGCATTTAAATCAGTTTTAGAAGACTACGTAATAGGTATTCAGCAGCCTATAGGTCAAGCTTTTTAAGATATTAAGCTGCTACAGAAGGAAAACTTCTTCCCAAGCTGAATGACATTCATAAGTGGCTATTATATTCCGGTGGGGGACAGATTGACCAGATATCTCAATAGTCCACTGTTTCCATGTAGCTACAGCACCTCAATTATTCCCATCAAGAAGAGTAGTAACCACATCCATACCACCAAGATTAGGGCTTCAGTCTACAGCTTGTTAGTAAGACACATGTATTGGGGATTATTTCAACTGGAAAAGTTTTTGCTGAAACTGTGTACAAGGAGCCATCTATCATGATTTCACTTCAGCAATCCCATTGTATAACACTACAGTCTGCGACTCACCAACCTGAAAAGGCTGCTAAATGACAGACAGAATGTATTCAACTGCTTAACAGTAGAAAAGAGTATGAGCTTATTTTAAGGGACTAGATCATTGCCACCATCTAATACAAATGACTTCCTAAGAAAGCATTCACTCCCACACATACAGATGCGCTTTTTCCCAGATACTTCACAAATATTGCTGCCGCATTATTGCTCCTGACAAAATAGGAATCAGAGATCATGGTCGTACCCAGCAATGAGCAACAGCGGCCATACGCTAGCAGCTTATATCCAGACAAGATATGATTCATGTCAGAACTGTCAATTTCTTCTGCCAATGTTTTATTGTAGACCTGTTCCATCACTACTCTATAAGAGGGATATTACTAGAGTAATGAATAGCTAAAACATCCACCTGCAAGCACCTGACATGTCCAATAAGCCCGGACCGTAGAGTAGACGCACTGGACTCTCCCTATTCATAACACAAGCAACATGCTGGACGTGAAAATCTTTCATTTAAGCACCCCAACAGATGCCCTGTCTGCACCGTGCAAAGTAAAGGGATTAATTTTGAATCTTCACAGGTTAGGATCAATTGCTACAGAGCAGATTAACTCATGCACAACGTAAGTATGTTCTCCTATATGTGGTGCGTCCGGGATGAGACCTTTATATTAAACCCCCCTAGTCCACTGTTCTACATATTACCTGCAATGGTCAATTCTCCACATTTAAGTTTAAAGAAAAAACGTCATCTCTTGGACATTACCAATACTTCATGTCTATGGTACCGGAGCCAAGGTGCACATCTCTCAGAGGCATCACCCTATCACCCGATAGTTACATTCCATCAGAGGTTACTAGTCACTTTGTAGTGTCCTAAAGTAAACAACAGTTTAGATACTACAACTAAAGTAACAATTTCCATAGTAGTTGGTTACATGCCAAGAATCACTCCAAGGAAGCTAGAATACTAATCTGATTGGCACAAAGTGCTGCCATACTAATATGTTGCGTCTCCAATGTCATCTCCCCCAACCTGCGGCTTCACAGCTGTCGCCGAACTACAACTCCCATCATGCCCCAGGAGCTCGAGAGTCACAGGTCAAAGGAAGACTGTTCTAATGGGATCAGCAGACAAGTGATCTACAGTGACTGTACCAGCTGGGAGCAGACAGAACAGCCTCACCTAGAACAGGGGTAAGGAGTGCAGAGGCTGCTGGGAGTTGTAGTCCCACAGGCTGCTTACACTACACTGTGCCTTGTCCTTTACCCCCTCAGACACAAGTCAGACACGGAGCAGCCATGCCCATCCACTCCTCACAACTTTCCTTCCTTCACACAACTTGTCCTTGCCCACAGGCAGGGCACTCCACGCGGAAATGCCCCTGCGCCAGCGTGCCCGCACCTCCACGTCCATGCCCACCCGTGACCAGCACCTCCGGCACCCAACACCCCACTCCTCCAGCTGGAGTCAGTCTTCCAGGCTGTCTCACCATCTTGACAATGCCTCTTTGCAAGGTAGGTACTGCTGGTGCATTCTGAACTCCGGAGGAAGCCATGACGTGACTGACAGAGCGATAACCGTGGAGCGACGAGAGATAGAACCGGGCCAGGAACTGCTGCTGCTGCTTTCCTCACACACTGACTGACTCAGAGAGAGAGCCGCCGCCGTCCTGCCGCTATTTATCGAATCGCCTCCTCTGTGTGACCCGCGCATGCGCCACATACAAAGGCAGCTATAGAGCGGTTTCAGGATGATGCTGCGTCCCCGCCTGCAGAGGGATTGTACTTCCGGGTCATTGAGGTAGGAAGGACACGTCAGCACGTGTGTGTTGAAGTAGCAGTAGCAGTAGGTGCCACTCGTGACGTTTGGGCAAAGTTTTGTGGCGCCAAATTCTTTTTAAAGATCTCTAGTACACTTCTTTGGGAATAGGTAAAACAACACTGTTGTGCTTGGATGCCAATACCTCTGCTAGAAGCTGCAGAATGTTAATGGTGGGAGAGCACACAGCTAAGCTTTGTAATACAGTGGTTTCTCAAGTTATAATGATAACTGGTTTCAGATCGACCATTGTATGTTGTTAATAATTTATCTGGAGACTAGAATTCTATGGAAAACTGGTAATTTGCTGGTAAGTCAAGGTTCTATGTAGAGGACCAGAGTGTTTTCAGGGTTCTGTACAGTCCCAGAAATGTAAAATGAATCCCCCCCTCCGCCCAGTGCCCAAAAGAGCACTGGGTAGTGTTAGGGTATGTTTACACTGAGTAAATGTGGCAGACAGGGCTGTGGAGTCGGTAAGCCGCAACTCCGACTCCTGAATTTTATCAGGACCGACTCCTGCTCCTTCATAAATGGCCAGTCATATACCAGGGGAGTTATTTATCACACTGGCTCAGCAGCTTCTCCCTAATGTCCTACATGATCCTGGGGCGACTTCTGAGGGAATAAGGAAAGATATTGCGGCAGCTTCTCCTGTGTGTGCAGTGGATGCAGCCAGTCTCCAGCCTCCATGTCCTGAACTACTCACAACTAGGCTAGATGGACCAGGTGGTCTTTTCCTGCTGACAGTCTTCTATGTTTCTAACTAAATATTCACCATACTTAAAGAAACCCTGCTAACAATCCCAGATCCCTGTAATATAGAGGTTAGCCATAGCTATACACAGGGGGTCACACACAGTGATATAGAGAAGTCACACATAGTGATATAGAGGGTCACTGTGGGTGTGGGGGCACTCCATAGGGCACACACACACAGCCTGCTGCAGCCATAGTTTGTGTGTGTGTATATATATATATATATATATATATATATATATATATATATATATATATATACACACAGTGGCGTAACTACCAGGGGGCCCCCCCCCCTCATCAATCACTCTTGTGACCGCAAGAATTGTTTTGCTTGCGGTCACAAGAGGCCGACTTCGTCTGCCCCCGGATCATGCGCTGCTGCCAGGGGTGTCGCGTCCTATCCCCGGCAGCGCGTGCATCATAGAGTTCCCTGTGCGCCTGTTAGAACTCTATGATGCGCACGCTGCCGGGGATAGGACGCGACACCCCTGGCAGCAGCGCATGATCCGGGGGCAGATGGAGTCTGAAGAAGAAGAGGATCGCCGGGGGAGCGCGTTGTTAAGTGAGTTGTGTGTGGGTTTTTTTTTTATTTGTTTTCATAAAGGAAAGAGGGGGCCATTTATAAAGGGGGGGGGGGGGGGAGAGAGGGGACCATCTATAAGGGTGTGAGATGGAACCATCTATAAGGGGGGGGGGGGGGTGAGAGGGAACCATCTATAAGGGGGGGGGGTGAGAGGGGACCATCTATAAGGGGGGGGAGAGGTGACCATCTATAAGGGGGGATGAGAGGGCACCATCTATAAAGGGCGGGGGGAGAGGTGACCATCTATATGGGGATGAGAGGGGACCATCTATAAGGGAGGGGGGGAGAGGGGACCATCTATAAGAGAGGGGGGGGAGAGTGGGACATCTATAAGGGGGGAGGGGCCATCTATAAGGGGGGGAAGGGGCTATCTATAGGGAGGCAATATATAAGGGGGGAAGGGGCCATCTATAAGGGGGGATACACAGAGGGGGACCATCTATAAGGAGGCTACATAGTAGGGGGCATATACTATAAGGGGGATACACAGAGGGGGACCATCTATAAGGAGGCTACATATAGGGCATACACTATAAGGGGGTCACATAGTCAGCCTACCCACTAAATGAGGGCATTATGATGGCCCAGGACAGATGGAGAAGAAGATGAAAAGGGAAGAACTCCAATCAGAGAAGACGTCCCCTGTGAGTCACCTGATATAACAGCACTGTAATGTATATGGTGTACAGAACCTGTGTGGAGCTGCGTCCACCTCTATATGACGTGATGCGTGTACAGTAGATTTTGTTCAGTAGCAGCGGTGGTGTTAGTAGGTGGTGGTATTAGTCAGTAGCAGCTGCGGTGTTAGTCAGTATGTGGTGGAGTTAGTAGCAGTGTTGGTCAGTATGTGGTGGTGTTATTCAGTATCTGGTGGAATTATTTGTTACTTGTTAATTATTTGTTGTTTGTTGCTATCTGGTACTGTGTTTTATTGGTCTAAGTATACAGGATTTGGTCAGTAACAGTATGGCGGTAATATGTATGGTGATAATATTTTCCCTTCCTATCTTCCTTATATGCTGGTGTTATTGGTAATATCTGTCTTGATGTGTGTGTATATATATATATATATATATATATATATATATATATATATATATATATATCTCTCAATAGCATCACTTGGTCGTGAAAGGAGGTGGGGGGGGGGGGCAATTTGACCTCTCGCACCAGGGCCCAGGAGTCATTAGCTATGCCCCTGTGTAAGTGTGTGTGTGTGTGTATGTATGTATGTATATATATATATATACACACATACACACACAGCCTGCTGCAGCCATAGAGCACTGAAGAAAAACACCACATTGAGGACTGAGGTTACAGCTACACTATTTATGTCTTCTCCTCCTCTATTTTACACAGGATATCTTCATATTACACTGCTGCTCATATACAGGCATCCAGGAAGAGAACAGCACAGATCTCCCCACACACAATGGACTCCTCCAGCTCGGAAACAAGCTGCCAAATAGTGACTGACAACTTTTCCTCGACCACCCTTATCTAATAGGGCCAGTGTCCTATTAGATTGCGGTTCAGGGAAGAAACAGAGTGCTGCACCTCACACCTATGGCTGATACTAATGCCCCTAGGCAAAATTAAAAAACACATCAGAATTTTGTGTATGAATTGATCAAGCCATACTGCCCCATGTACCTCGTGCCGGTATCTGATACACATGGGTCCCTACACTAAGTCCACACCGTGCCAGTCAATGGCCACCAACCCCGCAGGCGTGCACAGTCAGGGAACGGGGGCCATGGGACGGCCCTGCGACCCCCATGGTGGGGCTTTTTGGGTCTGGTCCTGTGACATTGGGGTTGCAGGGCCGTTCCATGGCCTCCCTTCCCTGCACGTGCACGCTTTGCGGGGTTGGCGGTCGCTGACCGACACGGTGTGGAGTTAGCGTAGGGACCCGTGTGGACCAGAGGACCTGCGCGGTGGTACACGGGGCAATATGGTTTGATCAATTCATATACAGACACTCTGGTGTTGATTTTTAATATAGGCCTGGCGGCATTAGTATCAGCCATAGATGGGATGTGCAGCCGTTCCATTCTCTCCAGTTCGTGTTTTGCAATTCTCCCTCTCTGAACAGCTAGCACTCCTTTATAAGACCCACATGACCATAATTAGCAGGATATGTCTGTGCTCACATGTCTGGACCCTATGTCTTCCCCATTCTGTGAGAGCAGCAATGGTAAGTGTAATACCATATCCATACTTGTGTCGTTTGGGGGCAGCCTTCCCCGCCGGTGGTGCTGGCTGGGTTTTGGTGGGGCTTTTTGGGTCTGGTCCTGTGACATTGGGGTTGCAGGGCCGTTCCATGGCCTCCCTTCCCTGCACGTGCACGCTTTGCGGGGTTGGCGGTCGCTGACCGACACGGTGTGGAGTTAGCGTAGGGACCCGTGTGGACCAGAGGACCTGCGCGGTGGTACACGGGGCAATATGGTTTGATCAATTCATATACAGACACTCTGGTGTTGATTTTTAATATAGGCCTGGCGGCATTAGTATCAGCCATAGATGGGATGTGCAGCCGTTCCATTCTCTCCAGTTCGTGTTTTGCAATTCTCCCTCTCTGAACAGCTAGCACTCCTTTATAAGACCCACATGACCATAATTAGCAGGATATGTCTGTGCTCACATGTCTGGACCCTATGTCTTCCCCATTCTGTGAGAGCAGCAATGGTAAGTGTAATACCATATCCATACTTGTGTCGTTTGGGGGCAGCCTTCCCCGCCGGTGGTGCTGGCTGGGTTTTGGTGGGGCTTTTTGGGTCTGGTCCTGTGACATTGGGGTTGCAGGGCCGTTCCATGGCCTCCCTTCCCTGCACGTGCACGCTTTGCGGGGTTGGCGGTCGCTGACCGACACGGTGTGGAGTTAGCGTAGGGACCCGTGTGGACCAGAGGACCTGCGCGGTGGTACACGGGGCAATATGGTTTGATCAATTCATATACAGACACTCTGGTGTTGATTTTTAATATAGGCCTGGCGGCATTAGTATCAGCCATAGATGGGATGTGCAGCCGTTCCATTCTCTCCAGTTCGTGTCCTATTAGATTGTTTTTCCCAAAGTGATGCAGTGAGGATGCATGTGGTGAGGAAACATAGTGAAAATGTGTTGTGTATTCTCACACCTAAACTATGTTCCTACAACAGCTGTGCTGTGTCCAAAAGGTATCTCCGAAATAAAAGGAGAAAAAGTGACCAGTGTGAATATTGTTGTAGACTGAAATGTTGCATGGAGATAGCCCGGTGTGCATGGCCTGGTAGGAAGCCGTATGCACGTGGCTTGTCTGAGAGCGCCCCCTATTTCTATGACAGTAAGCCTGGTGTGGGTGACTGTGTTACAATGCAGAGCCAGATAGACCTGAGTGGTGCATCCAGTAGGGTTAGCGAGGGTCACACAGTAGTAGCATCCAGTGAGGTTAGTGGTGGTCACACGGTAGTAGCATCCAGTGAGGTTAGTGGTGGTCACACGGTAGCAGCATCCAGTGATGTTAGTGGTGGTCACACGGTAGCAGCATCCAGTGATGTTAGTGGTGGTCACACAGTAGCAGCATCCAGTGATGTTAGTGGTGGTCACACAGTAGCAGCATCCAGTGATGTTAGTGGTGGTCACACGGTAGCAGCATCCAGTGATGTTAGTGGTGGTCACACGGTAGTAGCATCCAGTGAGGTTAGTGGTGGTCACACGGTAGCAGCATCCAGTGATGTTAGTGGTGGTCACACAGTAGCAGCATCCAGTGATGTTAGTGGTGGTCACACAGTAGTAGAACAGCCACCGCTTATTGTTATAGAATCTCTTCTTTGTCAGGTCCCAGAAGCTGTTCCTGTGACAAATGTGAACATGCCTCAAGTAACAGGGGATGAGATGGTGGCCAGAGAAGGTCAGGATGAAGAGCTTGTGTTGGCTCACACATTACCTCTTATAGGGAGTCTTGAAGTTACTGAGGCTGATGTGAATAATGAAGAGGTAACTTTGGAGGAATCATGTCCTCAGTACACAGATGTGCATGAAGGAGCTGATATGAAGATTTTCACTGTGGAGACTGAAAGTGTCTGCAGTCTGTATGTTGCCCTGTCTGGAGTGAGAGGTAGTGAGACCTATCAGTCAATGTCAGAACCGAGTGTTACTCATACAGTCCCATCCAATGTAGCTGGAAGTGAGAGGTTCCATGTTGCCGAGGGTACAACCTAGAGGTTACCAATAAGGGAAACAAAAATGCATACAAGGACTGTGTGCCTGCTGAGACTGGTTCTCAGTACAGCCGTCCAATGTATGTCTCCACTTATGGACGTGTTCATGAAAGAAATGAACGTCAAAGGGAGAAAGTGGACCATGGTGGTCCTGTGTTATGGAAAATGTGGGGGAAACAAAAATCTCATGAAAAGTGTCATGAATGGTGTCACATCTTACCCCAATGTAGGACCTTTGACCCAGGAGGGGGTGTTAATAAAGTGACAAGTCCTACGGCCTTTGTCAGGGGGAGGATATGTGGCATGGTGGGACTGTAAGGGTGTGTTTACACAGAAAGATTTATCTGACAGATTTTGGAAGTCAAAGCCAGGAATGGATTTAAAAAGAGGATAGATCCCAGTCTTTCCTTTATGACCTGATCTCTGTTTATAGTCTGCTCCTGGTTTTGGCTTCAAAGATCTGTCAGATAAGGCTAGGTTCACACTGCGTTTTCAGCATCCGTTTAACGCATCCGTTTTTTGCAAAAAACGCATGAAAAACGGATTGCAAAAAACGGATTCATTTGTGTGCATCCGTTTTTCCATTGACTTCCATTATAAAAAAAAAACGGATCCGTTTTTTTGGGCGGACCAAAACGGACCAAAAAACGTTGCTGACCCTATTTTTCTGGACGTTAAAAAAAACGGATCCGTTAAACGGATGCTGAAAACGCAGTGTGAACCTAGCCTTAATCTGTCTGTGTAAACGAACCATTAGAGGCAGTTCTGTGCCTCTGGAGTGGGAATTGGAGTTCAGGTGGAGCTCCTGGTTCAGATACTCCACTCCAGCCTTAGAGCTAATGAGGCTCTGAAACCACCTGGTGGAGCTCTATTAGAGACTCCAGAGCTTCCCAGGTGATGGCTCCCAGGTGAAGACTCCCAGGGTGGGACAACACAAGCAGCGCTAGGCCTGTGGGAGCTGCAGACAAGAAGTCTGAGTGAGACCAGTGTACCTGGTCAAGTGGAGCAGTAGGCTCAGAAAGTCAGCTAGGGAAGCTGCAATGTGTAGTCAGTGGCTAGACAGCCCAGGTTTTATTTTATTGGCAGTGTTGCCTATGTCTTGTGTTATTTGAACGGATAAATAAAGCCTACAGCACTGACTGGACTGCAATTTGTGATGTGCCAACCGTCTCAGGCCCAGGAGATGGCGATCCCAGCAAGTGAGTAACCCCCAGATTGTCACAATATATTGATGAGCAAAACGCATAAAATTCATTTACATTACATTTTTTCCGACTCCAGCCAAAACTAGCTCCGACTCCACAGTCCTGGTGGCGGAACTCTCTGCCTGCCTCAGCCTGTCTATAAGAGGACTAACGCACCTTCACTTCAGCTGCTCTCCATGACATGTCTATTCTTCGACTGGCAGTGCACGAGCCTCCTCACAGACAGGCTATGCAACACTGAGGCAGATGGAATTCCGCAGCGGAGAGTTCCACCACATTTATTCAGTGTAAACACTACTGTAGAAAGGCGCTGCTAAATACTGGGGTTTTATCAGTAATTTGGTAAGAACAAGCACCCTCCTTACTCCATTGTTCAGGCAGCCTAGATCCTGCGTGCACAGATGTAACCCAATCGGTGAGTGGTTTAAAGTGACTGCACCACCAGGCCCAGGCAGAAGCACTGGAGGCGGGCCGACCCACCCTTAGTGGGAGGAAACCTCTGCTCCTCTATGATAGGGTTCCATTGATTCTAATGGAGTCAAGTCATGGAGGGGCTGGGGTTTCTTCCCACTAAGCGTAGGTTGGCCTGTCTTCAGTGCTTCTGCCTGGGCCTGGTGGTACAGTCACTTTAAAACAGGCATGGACTCACGGGACAGGGATATAATATTACCGCTTTATAAAGCTTTGGTGCAGCCTTATCTGGAGTATGCCGTCCAGTTTTGGAACCCAATTCATAAAGGACGTTCTAGAGCTGGAGAGGGTACAAAGACGGGCAACTAAACTAATAAGGGGAATGGAGCATCTTAGTTATGAGGAGAGATTAAAAGAATTACATTTGTTTAATCTGGAGAAGAGACGTTTAAGGGGAGATATGATTAATTTATTTAAATATATAAATGGCCCCTACAAGAAATATGGGGAAAAGATGTTCCAGGTAAAACCCCCTTAAAGGACAAGATGGCACTGCCTCCGCCTGGAGAAAAAAAGGTTCAATCTCCGAAGGCGACAAGCCTTCTTTACCATGAGAACTGTGAATCTGTGGAACAGTCTACCACAGGATCTGGTCACAGCAAAAACAGTAGAGGGCTTCAAAACAGGGCTAGACAAGTTCTTAGACCAAAATAATATAAATGCATATGTATAGAACCTATCACCCCTCCCCCTTCCCTGTATCCATCCCCTCCTTGGTTGAACTTGATGGACATGTGTCTTTTTTCAACCGTATTAACTATGTAACTATGTATGTAACTTTGTAACTTTCCAGGGCCTTGTCCGTCTTGCCTACATGTGATGCTGAATGGTGTATGACCACTGCTTCCCTCTGATCCTGGATTAACCCCTTAACTGATCGCTGCTCCAGGCAGCCGGCACTATCTTTACTGATACAGTTTTCTTTATTGATACAGAACACATTACCTAGCTTATTTTTGGGTTGTGGAACGAATAGTCAGTGTTTCAATAATTTCTTATAGAAAAATTTGCATTGATATACAAGTGATTTGGATTACAAGCACATTCCCGGAGCAAGTTCTGCTAATAATCCAATGTTTTACTGTACTGTAAGTTGGAGGATCACAGTACATATGCATATATAGTATAACTTATAATGAAAAAGAACAGCTGCTGACTAGTGGTATGTAATAGAAACTTTATTTTAGGTTCTGGCATTTATTATTCTACGTTTTAAATCCCTTTAAAAAATTACTTTAAACCAGAAATGTGTGCTAAAAAGTGACGCATGATCAACAAAAAGAACATTGACGAAAAATGCAAGCCTTTTTGCCAAAGCTGTATCCATTTTCCACTAAGCTCCACACCTTGTTAATAGAGTGCAAAACTCAAATTATTTCTTATTTTAAAAAAGAAAAAATTAAACACATGGGCCATTTTTGGGCACAAACTGCACACCAAGATTTTAGCGTGCAGTGTGCACACTTATAGTTTATGTCCCCCAGTGTTTCTGCTCCATACCAACATTAAACACCATTAAAGATCACAGCAGACACTTCCACAGTAATATCCTATTTGAACCTTTGGATGTCTGGGGTCTGGGATTAATCTTCTTAAAGAGTTACTGTCGTTTAAAAAAATTTTTATTTTTTTTTGCAGAAATCAATAGACCAGGCGATTTGAGGAAACTTTGTAATTGGGTTTATTAGGCAAATATGCCATTATCTGCATTCAAAAAGACTTTCCCAGGTCCCCCCCCCCCTCCTCTCTCTCATCCACTGCTCAGAATCAGGAAATCCTGCCTGTGCTATGGAGGGGGGAGGAGGGAGATTAGTTGGCAGCAGAGAGCAGAGAACAAAGGATTACACCACAGGGAGCCGCTGAAAAACCCTATTCAGAGGTCAGTGCTGATGTCAGAGGAGAGAGCCCGGTGATTTAGCTGTAAATTAACTCTTTGTTCTGTTTTGGTGCCTCATCTCTCCCCTCTCCATAAAGAACAACAAAGAGAGGGGGGAGAGCTTCAAACTGCTTTTTCATGATAAAAATGCATTTTTCGTCTAATAAACCGAATTACAAAGTTTCTTAAAATCACCTCTACTATTGATTTCTACAAAAAATTATTTAATGACAGTGACACTTTAAAGAGAATCTTTCAGCTACAATTCATGTTCTAAATTGCAGACACTAATGCTGCGTTTACACAAAACGATAATTGGCCCGATCGTACGATTAACGATGTCTGAGTAACATTTGTTTTTTTTTTCAAAACAATCAGCGTTTAGACGGTACGATATATTGTATGGAAAATTTGTTTTGCGATCGCTTAAGCCCATCTCACACATTGGTTAAATCGGCCGGGTCACGAAACGGCTGGTCTGTGCCCGGATCATCGCGGGCAGTACTTAATTACCGCCCGGATCATCCGTCCGGCCACAGAGCTCTGATGCGGGCGCATCAGCGCGCGCCCGCATCAGAGCTTCCCATAGCACACAGTGAAGCGAGCGGCCGGAGCCGCTCGCTTAACTGTGTGCACTGACAGGGCTTTTTACGGCCGGAATTCACTGAATTCCGGCCACAGAAAACTGACATGTCAGTTTTTTTCAGGCGCCGCATGGGATTCCGGCCGGAGCATATACGATGTGTGTACGCTCCGGCCGGGATCCCATTGCACATAAGGCTATGTTCAACTCAAAACTTTGGCCGCAGTTCTGCGGCAAGAACTACGGCCGTAGTTTTGCGTAGTGTGAACATAGCCTTATTGTTTTGTAAATATTCTTTTTTAAGGTGACTGAATTGAAAAGTTGAACAGTGGTTTTCTTTAACATTGATCTTTAGGTAAACAGTAAAGTTACTTGTTAACAAATTATCTTACTCTCTGTTCCAGTCTCCTGCAGGTGACCTTACTAGACTAAATACTCAATTTTAAGTGGATCTATCTTGCACAGCCTTAAATGTATTTAGTAGTTGAATGTATTTGAGAGTTTTTGGTACTCCGTATAATAATTGTGTAAGTATTATGCAAGTAAGTATATTTGAAAATATTAATTTAGACTGTTGCATACATTCAGCAGCATGTACGAGGGGCGGGGGAGGTTAAGCTAGATAAAGTAGATCTAAATCATTAAATCACTATCTGTAAAATATTAGTTTAAATCATTAAATCACTATCTGTAAAATATTAGTTTAAAGTGTACCTGTCATTTCAACAAACTTCTGACATGTTATAACTACAGGTCAGAAGTTTGTGTTCTGAGTCCCCCCACCGGTTGCTGGAATGCAGGGGCAGATGCGCTTATTGGTGCACGCTCTACCCCTTTATTTCCGCTCTCACTGGTAAGGTAGTGAGTGCTGTCATATTGACTGTCTGCTCCAAATAACAAGTTATAAGTTTTTAGTGCGCACGAAAAATCAAACAACCTGACACATTGATGGTTAAGGTGGATCTCCTTTATTCAAAGATGGTAGCCAGTATATATATATCCTGGAGTTTGTCTTCTAAGGCTAGGTTCACACTGCGTTTTCAGCATCCGTTTAACGCATCCGTTTTTTTGCAAAAAAAGCATGAAAAACGGATTGCAAAAAACGGATTCATTTGTGTGCATCCGTTTTTCCATTGACTTCCATTATTAAAAAAAAAAAAACGGATCCCAAAAAACGTTGCTGACCCTATTTTTCTGGACGTTAAAAAAAAAACTGATCCGTTAAACGGATGCTGAAAACGCAGTGTGAACCTAGCCTTATAAAGCTCGTGTCAGTACTTCATTGGCTAATGTACAAGAGCAGTTAGTTACGTAGCACTAGTGTTTACTAACGTAAGCTTTAAGGAATGTAAACATCTTATATTGTAATGGCTTCAATAAATACACAAAATATAACATTTCTTAACAGTCCCCCCTTTGAAGCCATTATCAAAAGCAGAAGAACCTTATTGCTAGGTCAAAAGGCTAACAATCTGTCCACAGTGTATTTGTTCTGAGGTCTTCATCACATTAGGGACAACCCATCTCTAGCAGATAGGCTACCTCTTAAGCGGCTTATGCAAATTCAAGTCAAAAGTCCAATTCTAGTCTATTCTTGTCTAATAAGGAATTGGAATTTCCGGCTATCTCCTCTACAGAAGTTTCACTTGCTCCATTATAATTCCATCCACTGCTAGCTTTAAAGCGACTCTGTACCCACAATCTGCCCCCCCCCCCCAAACCACTTGTACCTTCAGATAGCTGCTTTTTATTCCCAGATCTGTCCTGGGGTCCGTTCGGCAGGGGATACAGTTATAGTGATAAAAACAACTTTTAATCCGGAAGTGCTGTGTCTTAACGGTCGGGGCTTACATTTGTATATGCATTAGGCTGGCACCACCTCTCTGTCCTTCCTCCCCACCCTTCTCATCATTAGGAATACTCCAGGCAGATTGCTTCTTATTCCCCACCTGTGTGCATAATGAACATGGGCTGGATCGTTAATACACCTGTGCAAAGCTCAAACAGCAGTAAATGTTCCTGGATCATTCCTAATAATAATGAGAAGGGTGGGGAGGAAGGACATAGAGGTGGTGCCAGCCTAATGCATATACAAATGTAAGCCCCAGCCGTTAGACACAGCGCTGCAGGATTAAAAGTTGTTTTTATGACAATAACTGCATCACCTGCTGAAGGGACCCCAGGACAGATCTTGGATTAAAAGCAGCTATCCGAAGGTACAAGTGGTTTGGAAGGGTCAGATTGTGGGTACAGAGTCACTTTAAGGATAGGTGATCCCAACCAGAACAGTCTGGGATCAAGGCCCTTCTGTAAGGACTAAGTGCAGGTATTGGGGTGTCACATCAGGTTGGTGACTATATGGAGGCCAGCTACAAGCACAGCAACGAGACTGAACTTAAGTGAGAACCCCCCCAAAAATTTTTTATTAACACAACATGTTTCAACGCTATATTACATGAGTGCCTTCCTCAGGCAAAGAGTGCTTACAAATCATTGAACTTATATAGTTATGACCTTTGTGTGAACCAGAGTACTTCAGGGTAAAAAAAAACTGAGGTGACATGAGGGAAAATTGAGATGTGACTAAGCATGGGCCCTTATGCTGCGTTTACACAACGATTATCGTGCGAATTTGCGCGATAATGATCGAATTCTAATGATAATCGTACGTGTAAACGCAGCGAACGATCAAACTACTAACGAGAAATGCTGAAGGGGAGCACTGATTGGCTGAAGAGGAGCCGTTTGAAATTCCCGGCTCCCCTCTTCAGCCAATCAGTGCACCTGAAGAGCGGAGCCGGGGATGTCTAAGACCTGCTACGCGGAGCAGGTAATGCATGCTCGCGGCGGGGGGGGGGGGGTGTCGATCCGGGCGGCGCAGGGGGCTGTGGTTGACCATGGAACCGGGCTGCGGATGAGCGGGGGGCCGGGCTGCGGGCGCACGATCGCAAAACGATTTTTCCGTACAATATATCGTACCGTCTAAACGCTGATCGTTATGGGATAAAAAAATGGTTACTCCGACATCGTTAATCGTACGATCGGGCCAATTATCGTTTCGTGTAAACGCAGCATTAGTTTTACCTATTATTTTTACCTATTACAAGAACATAGAAAAAGCATGGGGTTGTTAATCACAATCTACTATGATGGGAATGAAGTCAGGTGTTGCATTCAGGCTAAATGTATTCAGCACTTTTCAGATTTGTCAATGAAGATTGGTCTCTTTTTGCTAACTAAATTAGTATTCTACAGGCTTTTAGCAGCAGATGGTGCCACTCCTACAGATTAAAATCCCAACATTCATCTAGGGCATTGATAACTAACCTTCGGCACTCCAGCTGTTGCAAAACTACAGTTCCCATCATGCCTAGGCAACCAAAGATATGGCGTTGACTTCTCAGGTATGATGGGAGTTGTAGTTTTGCAACAGCTTCAGTGCTGAAGGATAGTAACTTATTTCGGGGGTAAAAGTTTGTGGTGATTATTAATAATGGTCTATCTTCTTACTGCTGTGTGAGAATATTCAAAAGTTTTAAACTTTTAAAGTGTACCAATGGTTATAAAAAAAACTTTTGACCTGTCATAGAGACATTTCAAAAGTTTTGATTGGTCTGGATCTGAGTGTTCAGACCCGTACCGCAGCTACTGCGCATCCTCTCCCCGCTCTGAGTTTAAAAAAATAAAAAGTCACCCATTATAAATCCGACCTGAGACGACCTGAAATCATTCACCATAATACACTGAAAGATAGCCATTAGTTACAATCATTATGATTATTACAATCGTTTACACCATATAGACTAATAAATAATGTGTATATACACAGAACAATTACCAGTGATTTTATGGTCGGCTTAAAAGATGCGATCAATGACAATGACAATTTTTTTGTTAGTCGTTTAATCGTTGCCTGCATACACCCAGATTATCACTTAAATTTGAATGCCATACCTATTTTTCGCACAATCTTGTGTAATAAGGCCTTTATGTTTATTGCTGTTTAACTGGCAAACCTTGTGTCCTGGCATTCATTTGAATGTTATATTAACACTGTAACACCTACTTTAACATTCTTGCAGACCAAGTAGACCCCTTTGTGGGTATAGCATGCTGTCATACTACAAAAATTGTAAAGGAAACCAAATCAGCCCAATCAGGCTGATTTGGTTCCATGAACTGCTGTTTACAGCTCCTGCAGCAGCCGAGGCACAAACCGTCCACTGCTGCAGCAGTAGCTGTATACCCCAAAAAAAGGACTTTAATCCCCCGGTCGCGTGACAGGCAGCGACGGGAAAGTAGTCATCTGGGCGGCTTCCCGCCCTTATCTAGTCACCGCTCTCTGCCTGTCAGTGCGCTCAGAGGGGATGAATGACAGACAGAGAGGTCCGTTATGGGCTTCTCTGTCTGTCAATCATCCCAGTATGGATTAATATAGTAGCCTATGCTATTTCATATATTTGAAGCAGATGTCACAAATAGTCTGCGTTCAAGATGTTTCTTATGGTATTCTCCACTTTTCATAGTTTCTCATCTCGGCTCCAGAATTTTACCCAAGCCGTACCAGTTCTATGGAATGCATTACCCAAGACTGTCAGACTTGCCTCAAATACCCAAAGCTTCAAATGTGCCCTCAAAACACACAGGCTTACCAGGTTTCCTCAATTGGTCCCCCCCCCCCCCCACACACACACATATGCATACACACGCCAACATTTAGGCACTTAAACCTGTTCACCCACCCACCTTTATCTGCACTGCCTTATTGATAACGATGGCTGTACCATTGTAACAATGAAGTACTTTGCCCTGTAAGCTGCATGCGAGCAGGGCCCTCACTCCTCATGTATAGATAATTATATGTATATTTCTGTAATGTCTATTTCTCTTCTCACCTTCACGACGGCACCATAGGAGGATGGGTTGTACCCTAGGGACAGGAAAAAGCACGAGAGTTTAAAAGCCCCTCCCCTTCCTCCCAACACCAGTGCTTTTTCCTGTCCCACTAGGGCAGGCACGAGAGGGAGGGGATCCGCATGAAGCAGGAAGGGATCCCCTCGAAATTACCTTTTATTTCTTAAATTTTTTTTTTTTTTTTACCGGCGGGGTCGATCGGGGCCTCTGGGCTTCCTTCCTCCCCAAGCCAAACTAAGTGGAGCGGCTCCGGCGTTCCGTGGAACCTCGCGCCGACTCCAGGACAAGCCGCGCGATCTCCTCAGATTGTGGGTAAGTTGGCGGCTATCAGGGGCTCTGCTCACCGCGTGCATGGCCGCGGTCGCAGCGCCAGACGGAATGACGCACTTCCGGGCGACGCACTTCCGGTTGACGTCGGCACGCCGGAAGTGACGTCAGACGCCGCGCGTCCCGGAAATCCACGCCGAGGACCCGCGCGCGTCATTCAAAAGCCCGGCAAGCGGTGGATCGGATCGTCTCTGTTCAACGATGGATCCCTCCACGTCTGACAAGACTGCTACTGCGGTAACAGTAAGTACGGGCTATACCAGCCGCTTCCGTGTGCCAAACTTTGCAACCAGCACGCTTCCTATGCAAACTCTGCAGGGGAAGGGGTTCTCTGGTGATATGATCTGATTATCCCACTGAAACGTTCCTTTCCTATCACAATAAGGGTGTCTATTATTGATAAATATCACCTAAACTGGTAAAATTTACTGATCTATTGAATAGCTATGGGCATAGTTTCTCCAGTCTGAAAGATATTATTTTTCATTAGGAGACTAAGGATCCTACTCCTACTACCAAAAAAGAAAAACCAAAGATACCAGTTAAAAGATGTGTGTCTTGCGATAGCAAGTTAGCGTCGAGCTCTAAGAAAAATATTTGCCCCTCATGCATCGGAGACTTTATAAAGCAGGATAGATCTTCCTTCCTAGAGGACATAAGGAAGATGATGAAAGACGAGATAGCCTCATCTATGGCTAATCTCCCTGCTCCTCTTCCTACTCCACCTCCGATTCCGCAGGATCCCCCACCTACCCCTCCACAACAGATTATAATACAGGAGACACCTATAGTAGAACCTGCGGTCATATGTCCGGCTTCTATATCAGATTCAAGAAGCTCCATCGCATCCTCATCTGGAAAGCGTAAGAGACACTCTTCGGCATCTTCCTGTGAATCAGGACAGATCTCAGAAGACCTAGAAATAGATGACATAGAAACGGAACATAGAGAAGAGATAAAGAAATATTTCTTTTCTTCTGACCACACTTCTGCCCTTCTTACAGCAGTCAGAGATGCTTTGGGCATGGAAGAGGTGCAAGAGGAAATAGCACCCAAGGATAAAATGTTTAGAGGTCTTAAAGCAAAGGGGAAGTTAGTTTTTCCGGTTCACGACACCCTTCAGTCTCTTATAACTGATGAGTGGCTGGAACCGGAGAAGAGACTTCAGGTTCCAGGTGAAATTAAGAGGCGACTCCCCTTTGCAGAAGAAGAGATAAAAAAAATGGGGGGAAATCCTAAAGATCGACGCACAGGTGGCTAAAACTACAAAAAGATCCATTTTGCCCTTTGAGGACTCTTCCCAACTCAAAGAACCGATGGATAGGAAAGCAGAAAGTCTCCTCAGGCGCTCCTGGGAAACTGTGTCATACTCTATAAAAAATAACATTGCGGCGACTTGCGTGGCCAGGGCTCTGCATGTTTGGATAGAGCAGCTGGAGAGCCATTTAAATAGCAAATGTTCTAGACAAAAAATAATAGACTCCCTACCCCTATTAAAAGATGCTACGGCCTTCCTGGCAGATTCCACAGCAGAATCTATTCGATTCGCCGCCAAAGATGGTGCTCTCACAAATGCCGCTAGACGAGCTCTGTGGCTAAAAAATTGGACGGGGGATAACACCGCAAAATCAAACTTATGCGGTATTCCATTCGAAGGAGAGTATGTATTCGGTGCACCTCTCGATAAAATTATCGAGAAGACGGCGGATAAAAAGAAGGCCCTACCCGAAGAAAAAATACCAGTAAAGAAACAACAATATAAGCGCCCAAAATTTCAAGAGAATTATAGAGGCAAAGGGAAGACGGGCCGATGGAGCTATTCAAAAGGAGGCAAGGGGAGAAATATTTTTTTCAACCCCAAAGCCTCCCAGGACAAACAGTGACGTTTGTCCTGTAGGGGGAAGACTGCAGGACTTTTCAAGAGCGTGGGCCTCTATTACCGAGAACAACTGGGTAATAGACATCATCAGGAAGGGATACCAGATAGAATTCACTCATCCCCCTCCACGAAGGTTCACCATATCCAAGCAGTCTACAATTCCCCTACAATCAGAGCTGGAGAAGAGTGTAAAAAAGTTACATCTTATGAAAGTCATCTCTCCAGTACCATTAAAAGAAAGAAGAGCGGGTCATTATTCGAATCTCTTTCTTGTAAAAAAACCAAATGGATCCTTCCGACTAATTATAAATTTGAAGCCCCTAAACAAATTTGTAAAATACACCAAGTTCAAGATGGAATCCATAAAGTCTACCACCCCTCTAATAGCTCCAGACGCATGGATGACCTCCATAGATCTCCAGGACGCGTATTACCACGTCCCAATTCACCCTCAGTCTCAGGAATTTCTGAGGTTTGCAATCCAGATCAACAAAAAGATATACCACTACCAGTTCAGGGCTCTCCCGTTCGGGATCTCGTCTGCTCCACGTATATTCACCAACGTGATGTCGGAAGTGATTTCCTCCCTACACTTACAGGGAGTAAATATAGTGGCATACTTGGACGACCTTCTGATAATTGCAGATTCTCAGGAAAAGGTCCGTCAGGATCTACAAACGACTCACAACCTACTATCCAGACTGGGTTGGATTGTCAACGAGTCCAAATCAGACTTAATACCATCTCCCAGGAAAGTATTTTTGGGGATTCTTCTGGACTCCAACCTACAGACGTCCTTTCTCCCGGAAGAAAAAATTATAAAACTTCTAACAAAGATAAGGAAATTCAAAAATGCCCCTCTATCCTCGGTGAGAGAAGCCATGTCAGTGCTAGGGTCAATGACATCATGCATACCGGCAGTGCCATGGTGCCAAGCCCATTCACGAATCCTACAGGCGCAGATCCTAAAAGTATGGAACAAAGAGCCATCCGGACTGGACAAAAAGATAAAAATTTCGCCACAGGTAAGAAAATCACTACACTGGTGGCTAAATCGAGAAAACTTAGAGAAGGGGATACAGTGGGATCCTCATCCCAAGACAATTCTAAAAACCGATGCAAGCCAGATAGGTTGGGGATCCCAATCGGGGACCCACTTCTTCCAGGGACTCTGGAAACCAGAAGAAAGGAAGGACTCCTCGAACCTCAGGGAGTTAAAAGCAGTACAGAACTCCCTTCTGGCAGCTCAGAACATCCTAGACGGGGTACACGTTCACATACTCTCAGACAATATGACGACGGTAGCACACTTAAGGCACCAGGGGAGTGCAAAACACAATCACCTGTGGTTAACCTCCCAACAGATTTTCTCCTGGGCAGAGTCACATCTGCTGTCCCTATCGGCAACTCACCTAAAGGGGACAGAAAACACCGAAGCGGATTTTCTCAGCCGGAACCAAATACATCCAGGAGAGTGGTGTCTAAAAGAACAAGTGTTCCATCAACTAGTGGATCGTTGGGGCCTTCCCGAGATCGACCTATTTGCTACAAGGAAAAACAGGAAAGTAAAAAACTTTTACTCCCTGAATCCAAAGGACCATCCTACGGCAATAGACGCTCTAACCCAGACCTGGGAAGCAAAACTAGCGTACGCATTCCCTCCAATACCACTAATACCAAAGGTTCTACAGAAGGTCAGGGAACAAAAGTCCAAAGTCGTTCTTATTGTTCCCTATTGGCCAAAAAGGAGCTGGTTCGGACTTCTAAAGAACCTGACGCGGGAGGACCCAGTAATTCTCCCACAACAAATAGACCTTCTATTCCAGGGCCCAATTTTCCATCCAGATCCGACAAAACTACACCTCTCAGCATGGATCCTGAGCGGGAAATGTTAAAAAGTCAAGGACTTTCAGAAAGTGTAATATCAACACTAATGCAAAGTAGGAAAAAGGTAACAACTTCCATCTACCTAAAAGTTTGGAAAGTTTTTTCTTCCTGGTGCGGAAGTCCTCCACCTTTCCCGGCAGAACCTAATATATCTCAGATATTAGACTTCTTACAGGCGGGACTATCAAAAGGTCTCAAACCAGCTACCTTAAAAGTTCAGATCTCTGCCCTATCAGCCGTCTACGACACTAATCTAGCAGATCATCGATGGATAAAAAGATTCATCAGGGCAGCATCTAGGATTAATCCCAGAACTCAGACTTCCCATCCGACATGGGATCTAAATGTGGTCCTAGAGGGTCTGACAAAATCTACTTTTGAGCCCATTTCAGAAATCAACAGTAGATTACTCTCCTACAAAACAGTTTTCCTGGTAGCCATCTGCTCCGCAAGAAGGGTGAGTGAGATTCAGGCCCTCACGCTCCGTAGACCTTACTGTACTATATCTGATGACCGTATAGTACTACAAACAGACCCCTCCTTTCTTCCTAAAGTAGTGACTGAATTTCATAAATCCCAAGATATTGTCCTGCCTTCCTTTTGTCCAGAACCAAAGAATGATCTGGAAAAGAAATTCCATACCCTGGATGTGAGAAGAGCAGTTCTCCAGTACATTGAAGCTACAAGACCGTGGAGAATAGACCAAAATTTATTTATACAGTTTCAGGGCAAGAATAAAGGCAGGAAAGTATCAAAGAGTACCATCGCCAGATGGATAAGGAATGCCATAGCAGAGGCTTACAAAGCTCAAAACCTTCCATCTCCAATCAATATCAAGGCACACTCTACAAGAGCAGTCTCCACTACTTGGGCAGAGAGAGCATCTGCCTCATTAGAACAAATATGCAGGGCAGCGACTTGGTCGTCTCCCCATACGTTTATAAAACATTACAGACTACTATTGCAGTCAAATGAAGACCTGACCTTTGGCAGAAAAGTTCTTCAGGCTGTGGTCCCTCCCTAAGATTAATGGTTGGTATTACTCCTATGGTGCCGTCGTGAAGGTGAGAAGAGAAAATAGGATTAGTCCTTACCGGTAAGCCGGTTTCTTCGAACCTTCACGACGGCACCAGTATCCCTCCCTAGTATTGTATTAAATATGATACTCACGTGGTGCTAAATGACTGTTATAAGGCACTGGTGTTGGGAGAAAGGGGAGGGGCTTTTAAACTCTCGTGCTTTTTCCTGTCCCTAGGGTACAACCCATCCTCCTATGGTGCCGTCGTGAAGGTTCGAAGAAACCGGCTTACCGGTAAGGACTAATCCTATTTTTTGTAATGCCTATCCTAGGGTGACACAAGCCCCAGACCCTGTTACCTGGGATGAGCGGATTGCTGAGGATTTCGTGCTGACAACCGTGTTGCGAGATAGAGTTCCTAGGCTCTTAGCAACTTTGCTCTATCCGAATCAGTTCCTAGCTTCTTTGGCTATTATGTGTATACTGTCCTGCACTGTGACTCTCCTAGTCTACGGCGTGGGTTGAGATCATCTCTGACTTGTCCTCTCCTGTAGGAGTTTAACAATGCAAAGTGTTATGTACGGTAAGCTGAGGAGAAACTGTTAAAGAAGTTGTACCACCAGGGATTTAATCTGACACAGGGATAGAATGGTGCTGTCACGGGCAAGCCGGTACTGCTGTCCGTTTTTCGATCGGCCCACCACCAGTGAGAGGGAATTACGTCCCCTGTATGACGCGGCTCCGTTAGAATCAATGGAGCACCGCCCTGGGACCTGTGGATAGAATGGCGCCGTACACAGGAATCGGGCCACGGATCAAAAAACGGACCGTGGCATGCCCGTGACGGCACCGTTCTATTCCTGTGTCAGATTAATGAGGATATACCTGGTGGTACACCCTCTTTAACTGTGTCTTGTCTTGCTTCCTAACCATACGGGGATCTGACTAAGGGCCCTATTCCACCGAACGATTATCGTTAAATCGTTCGAATCTAAACGATAATCGTTCGGTTGAAATGCAGTTAACGATTAACAACCGAACGAGAAATCGTTGATCGCTTTATAAGACCTGGACCTATTTTTATCGTTGCTCGTTCGCAAAACGTTCGCATTGAATAAGACGTCGTTCGCAATAGATACGAACGCAATAGCAAATAGCGAAGAAAAAAAATCGCAATTACAATCATAAGTAACTTATCGTTCCATGGAAATGAGTAAACGTTTTCAGGTCTTTCGCAATAGCTGTAGTTTAAGATCGTTATTTGGTGGAATAGGGCCCTAAGACTGATTCACACTTCCTGTCTCCAGCGTTTCTAAAGTGCGCTGTGAGTGGGTGAAGAGTGTGTAAGAAGAAGTAAAGCGAGAGTTGATAGGACGGAAGAAGAGACTCCTATAGGTTCACGGATCCAGTTGACACACAAATAAACAATATCCCTTTCCATACTTCAGCCGTGCAGTATCTAAATACACACATCTGTAATAGCAGCATCAAGTGGCGAAACTTTATCACTTACTTCATCACCACTAGCTTACAATAAGTACAGGCGAAGGGTGTAACCAATAGCAAGATCCGTGGTGGGAGACCACATATACACCTCAGTAAATCAGCATCTAGTGGATACAGTATAAATAGGTTACAGCTACTGCTCTGATGTCTTCTATATTGGGGCATGAGGGTCCAATATGAAACCGGTTGCGAACATCCAGGGTTAAATATCTTGTCACTATGCTTGGTTCACCCTTCGTGTGTATACTGGTCACTAAGGTGGAAATTTACCAAACTGGTGTAAAGTAGAATTGTCTTAGTTGCCCTTAGCAACCAATTAGATTTCTCCTTTCATTTTTTTTAAAGAATCTGTGAAGGATGAAAAATCTGATTGGTTGCTAGGGGCAACTGAGCTAGTTCTACTTTACACCAATTTGATAAATTCCCCCTATGTCTTTACAGGGTCCATTGGGGCATTTAAAAAGGCTGACCCCTGCCCTGATTAATATCTCTACATAGATCTTCCAACATGCCACGTTTCCGCTGAGTCACTAGATTTATCAGGGGATAACATGCAATGGGTATAATACTTATAGTGGAAAGTAGTCAAAGACCACTCTTTTCCATCTATGCCACAATTAATGCCTTCTGGGCTAAAATACCTTGGTTAGAACATGTAAAAGAGATCTATACCTAGATACTGGGATTATTATATCCAAATACAGTGGTACCTTGGTTTAAGAGTAACTTGGATTAAGAGCGTTGTGGTTTAAGAGCTCCCTGTACTGGGTGGGAGGGGCATGGCCTGCATAGCGTGGTCTACAGCCCTGTACTCTGACCCAGGAACTCTCCCTCACCTTCCAAATCATAGCAGATCCACTTCAGGCTGGGGCTCACATCAGGGGAACGGACTGTGGAGGTAATATCTTCATAGCTGTAACCCCTCTCTCCACAGACAGAGGATGCTGCATTCATGTGGGGATTTATGGGGATCTGCAGTCCCATCCTGTATCTACAAATTGCGGCTGTTTTTCAGGTTTATGCAATTACTATACACCACATGCTGACTGCTACACTGTACATTAACTTATAATATGACATTCATCTGTTTCTAAGTGTTTGTTTCATTTGTTTTACATGTTATTCAGAATAAAAAATCATTATTTTTGTGGTGTGGAACCAATTGTCTGCATATAAGTGATTTCTTATAGGAAAATTTGCTTTGGTTTAAGAGCGGATTTGGATTACAAGCACAGTCCCGGAACGAATTATGCTCGCAATCCAAGGCAGCACTGTACAATGTAAGAAAATCCATCTCCAGCTCTTTAAAACTACTACATTTTATTTTTATTTTTTTTTCCAAGCCTTATAAAACAGAAGAAAGTGTATTTGTGCTGTAAAGTGTCTGTTTCCTAAATTCCATAGCCTCCCATAGTGTCTGGTGCAGTAGCAGCCTAAACTATGCCTCAAGTCATAAAAAGTTGCAACAATGATAAAACATCAGGCAGTTGTCTGGCAGTGGCATATCCAGATAGAAAGCGGTTCCCTAGTAAATGCTAGTGGGAACTGCTCTATATACAAACTTGCTCCTGCACTAACTCAGAACTTCACAGCGCACATGTTGGTTTGTGGGCTTTGTGCATGGACACTGGTACAAGGGTAATAGTCAATAAAATGGGGGACCATTAAGGTGACGCAATCTAGTCATCATAAGAGACACTGTAAACAAGGAGGCATGTCACCGGACACTCTCACACCTTGACACATAGAACTATTACTCTGCATCATAGAATACGAATAGATGGTGCCAATATGTGGCAAGCTTATAAAGACTTAAAGGGAATGTGTCGCAAAGTAAAAAAAAAATTTGAAAGTGTTAAAACTGAATTTGTTTTTTGTTAATTTAGATGTTTTTCATTTTTTTTACATGTAAGGAAATATGAAAAATTAACAATCTAATTTTTCATATTTCCCAGTGATGGCCACCAGGGGGAGCTCCACCAGGAAACTGCTGGTAAAAGCAGCCTGAAAGCTGGATGCTGAAAAGAGGCAGTCCCTGTTCAACTGCTGTGACATCATCACCTCCCTCCTCTTTTCACAGGAGAACAAAGAGGGGAAAGGTGATACTATGTGTACTGCTGGGCAGCACCATTTTGTTGTTGTCTGCACAGCAGTACACATAGAAGAAGCATGTCCCTAGCCTTTCATAATGCACCTCAGCTGCTGCAGAACCTCCTAATACACCTAAACCTGCATACAGCTCGCCTACACTCACCTCACTCACTTCTCACTACCCATCCCCCGCATGCACATAGGTAGAGGAGGTGTGTGTGTATATATATATATATATATATATATATATATATATATATATATATATATATATATATATATTTATTAGATGTACAGGCTAATGCTCTCTGGCGTCAATAGTGTCACACATTACACAGGTAGAGGTGGTGTGTGTGTGTGTGTGTATTTATATATAATATATATACATACACAGTGGGGCCTTGGATTACGAGCATAATTCATTCCGGGACGGCGCTTGTAATCCCAATCCACTCTTAAACCAAAGCATATTTTCCCATAAGAAATCATAGAAATGCAGACAATTGGTTCCACCACCCAAAAATAATGATTTATTATTCTGAATAACATGTAAAACAGATGAAACAAACATTCAGAAACAGCAGAATCTGTGATATTATAAGTTATTGTATAGTAATGAAGAGGATGGGAAATACAAGGGCGGACAGAGACTGCAGGGAGCATGAAGGAATGAGCAGGACAGATGTGGGCACAGTATAGCAGCGCTCTCTGTCTGGGGAGAGAGGGGTTACAGCTATGAAGAAATTACCCCCACAGTCCTGTCCCCTGATGTAAGCCCCAGCCTTAAGTGGATCTGCTATGATTTGGAAGGTGAGGGAGACTTCCTGGGTCAGAGTACAGTGCTGTAGACCCCGCTATGCAGACCATGCCCCTCCTCCACTCGCGCTGCCACCCAGTACAGGGAGTTCTTAAACCAAAGCAATGCTCTTACACCAAGTCACAATTTAGAAAAACTGAGCTCTTAAACCAAAACACTCTTAATCCAAGTTATTCTTAAACCAAGGTACCACTGAATATATATATATATATATATATATATATATATATATATACACACACACACACATACAGGAGAGTACAGGCTATTGTTCTCTGGTATCAGCAGTGTCACACGTTACACAGGTAGAGGAGGTGTGTGTATATATATATATAGTGGGCAAAGTCCTGCAGCACTCCACAAATGTAATACAGGTTCGTGCCGAGCGGTAAGCACAAGGGACCAGTCTTGCCAAACTTATCGAAAGGTAGAAAACCGCACTCCGGATAAATTCAAAAGAATGTGGTTTTTATTTTCACCCAAAAACTTGCGACGTTTCGCTCTCGCTGACACACTGCTTAATAGCTTAATAAAGCTCTCAGCGGAACGTCGCAAGTTTTTGGGTGAAAATAAAAACCACATTCTTTTGAATTTATCCGGAGTGCTGCAGTTTTCTACCTTTCTATATCTATCTATCTATCTATCTATCCCTCCTCTACCTGTGTAATGTGTGACACACACACACACAGAGAGGAGAGTACAGGCTATTGCCCTCTGATGTCCGCAATGTCAGACATTACACAGGTAGGGCAGCGAAGAAGCTGGGGGTAGGGGGGGGGGGTAGGCACACTGGGGTGACAGGGAGAAGCTGATGTGGCAGGGGGGAGGGAGGCTGGGGTGACAGGGGGGAGAGAGGCTGGGGTGACAGGGGGGAGAGAGGCTGGGGTGACAAGGGGGGGAGGCACGCTGGGGTGACGGGGAGAAGCTGTTGTGGCAGGGGGAAGGGAGGTTGGGGTGACGGGGGAGAGAGGCTAGGGTGACGGGGAGAGGCTTGGGTGACGGGGAGAAGCTGATGTGGCAGGGGGAGGGAGGCTGGGGTGATAGTGGGGAGAAGCTGATGTGGCAGGGGGGAGGGAGGTTGGGGTGACAGGGGGGAGAGAGGCTGGGGTGACGGGGAGAAGCTGATGTGACAGGGGGAGAGAGTCTGGGGTGACGGGGGGAGAGAGGCTGGGGTGACAAGGGGGGGAGGGAGGCTGGGGTGATAGTGGGGAGAAGCTGATGTGGCAGGGGGGAGGGAGGTTGGGGTGACAGGGGGAGAGAGGCTGGGGTGACGGGGAGAAGCTGATGTGGCAGGGGGAAGGGAGGCTGGGGTGACGGGGGAGAGAGGCTGGGGTGACAGGGGGAGAGAGTCTGGGGTGACGGGGGGAGAGAGGCTGGGGTGACAAGGGGGGGAGGGAGGCTGGGGTGATAGTGGGGAGAAGCTGATGTGGCAGGGGGGAGGGAGGTTGGGGTGACAGGGGGGAGAGAGGCTGGGGTGACGGGGAGAAGCTGATGTGGCAGGGGGAAGGGAGGCTGGGGTGACAGGGGGGAGAGAGGCTGGGGTGACAGGGGGAGAGAGTCTGGGGTGACAGGGGGAGAGAGTCTGGGGTGACAGGGGGGAGAGAGTCTGGGGTGACAGGGGGGAGAGAGTCTGGGGTGACAGGGGGGAGAGAGGCTGGGGTGACAGGGGGGAGAGAGGCTGGGGTGACAGGGGGGAGAGATGCTGGGGTGACAAGGGGGGGAGGCACGCTGGGGTGACGGGGAGAAGCTGTTGTGGCAGGGGGAAGGGAGGTTGGGGTGACAGGGGGGAGAGAGGCTAGGGTGACGGGGAGAGGCTTGGGTGACGGGGAGAAGCTGATGTGGCAGGGGGAGGGAGGCTGGGGTGATAGTGGGGAGAAGCTGATGTGGCAGGGGGGAGGGAGGTTGGGGTGACAGGGGGGAGAGAGGCTGGGGTGACGGGGAGAAGCTGATGTGGCAGGGGGAAGGGAGGCTGGGGTGACTGGGGGAGAGAGGCTGGGGTGACGGGGAGAAGCTGATGTGGCAGGGGGGAGGGAGGCTGGGGTGACGGGGGGAGAGAGGCTGGGGTGACGGGGAGAAGCTGATGTGGCAGGGGGAAGGGAGGCTGGGGTGACAGGGGGGAGAGAGGCTGGGGTGACAGGGGGGAGAGAGGCTGGGGTGACAGGGGGGAGAGAGGCTGGGGTGACAGGGGGGAGAGGCTGGGGTGACGGGGGGGAGAGGCTGGGGTGATGGGGGGGGGGGAGCTGATGTGGGGCACAGGGAGAAGCGCGGTAGAGGCAGGCTGGTCCCCCGTTATGGGGCCGGAGTGAGCTGGGCGTCCGCCCCCACTAACCTTGCAGCAGACCGCAGACCAGCCAGGACGGTCCCCCCCAGTATAGTTACGGGGCCGGAATGAGCTTCGGGCACGGACAGGCTGTAATACACCCTTGCGGAAGCTCACAGCTGCAGCCCCTCGGTGCCTGGATTCTCTCCTGCTCTGCAGCGCCGCAATGTCACATGGCCGCCGAGCAGGAGAGAATCCAGGCACCGAGGGGCTGCAGCTGTGAGCTTCCGCAAGGGTGTATTACAGCCTGTCCGTGCCCGAAGCTCACTCCGGCCCCGTAACTATACTGGGGGGGACCGTCTTGGCTGGGGGGGGGGGGAGAGCTGCACAGATTTCTCCTGCCCACTCATTGTGCGGTCTCTCTCCTCCCCTGTTCTCCTTCCTCTTGCTGGGACTTCAAAAAAATGGCCACCCCTCCCCAGGTAAGCTGTGTACTGCGCATGTCTATGCACATGCGCAGTACACAGTGACGGAGCCTCCAGTTTGAGTGAACCAGACGGACTCCGTCGGTTCACTCCAATGTTATGGAGGTGCCGTATAGTGTCTGTGTGTGTGTCGTGAAATGACGTCACACACAGACACTATTAAAATGGCAGCCCCCTGTGCATACATTAGTTTGAATAAAAGACACTCAAGACCAATGTAAAAAAAAAAAAATACAACACACCTATTTTTTCTTGTTACTTTTTATTAAAAATTTTTCAAAAATGTGACACTGTCCCTTTAAGGCCTTCTACAGGGGCTGATTATCGCAACAAGCTTTGTTAGAAATGCTCCTGTGGCTGATACTTGGCCAGTGTAAAAGTGACAGTGATCAGCTAAAGACAGGGAATAGGCCTGATGCTTGGCTGATCGGGTCTTTAGAGCAAGCTTTTAAATTAATCATTGGCAGGCACACATAGTCCTGTGTAAACGCGATGTAAGGGCCAATAATGGTAAAAGAAAACTGACAGCACATATATGTATGTATCTATGCTGTCAGCTTACAGATTATAAGCAGCAATATATGCTTACATTGGTGCTGCTTGTGATCCTGAATCTTCAGGCCCCGCCTTCTCCAGAATGAGCTATCAACAATGGGAGGAAAAGAGTGGCCATATCAGGATAGGAGGCAAGTTTGCTAAATGAATGTATTTGCAGGACTATTTAACTTTATGAGCCCTACCAAGTTTATCTATAGTAGCTGGTATGAGATGGGAATACCCCGTTAAAAATTTATGGTAATAAAAATAAATTTGACAAAACACTATCAATTTTACCATAGAGTAAATTACGTAAAAATTCAACTAAAATAGGCTGCATTCTTAACCCCTTAAGGACCAGGCTAATTTTCGTTTTTGCGTTTTAGTTTTTTCCTCCTTGTGTATATAAGGCCATAGCAGTTGCATTTTTTACACCTACAGACCCACATACGGCCTTTTTTTCCGTCACTAATTGTGCTTTGCAATGACAGGCTGAATTTTTACATAAAATATGCTGTGAAACCAGAAAAAAATTGTATGCGCGGTGAAATTGGAAAAAAAAACAAAACCGCAATTCGTTTTCTTTGGGAGGGTTTTGTTTTTACACCGTGTATCCTATGGAAAAACTGACGTGTTATATATGTTCCTCAAGTTGGTACGATTAAAACGATATGCAATTTTTATAACTTATATTAATTGATGGCTCGGAAAAAATTGAAACCTTTTACAGAAAATAAATGTTCCTTAAAATTGCTCTTTTCCCAGGCTTATACCGCTTTTATCCTTTGATCTATGGGGCTGTCTGATATGTCATTTTTTGCGCCTCAATGTGTTCTTTTTATCGGTACCTTGATTGCGCATATGCGACTTTTTGATCGCTTTTTATTACAATTTTTTTTTTATTTGATGCAACCAAAAATGCTCAATTTTGCACTTTGGAATTTTTTTGCGCTTAAGCCGTTTACCGTGAGGGATTATGAATTAAATAAATTAATGTTTCGGGCGATTACGCACGCGGGGATACCAAACATGTTTGTTTATTTTTATTTATAACATGGGAAAAGTGGGGTGATTTGGACTTTTATTAGGGGAGGGGGTTATTTATTAATAAAAACACATACAGTAATTAGAAGCCCCCTGGGGGACTTGTATATACACAGCACTGATCTCCCATTGAGATCAATGCTGTGTATATAACAGAGCACCGATTCATCAGATCGGTGCTCTATTATAATGGTCTGCTGCAGACCATCTAAATGGATTGCCGAGCCAGGATCAGCGTCATTCCGATGCTGAGCCCCGGCCGGCTCATTAGAACGGATCTCCCCTCCGTGATCGCATCGCGGGGCGGAGATCCGCCACTAGACACCAGGGAGAGGGGGCACACATGCTATCCAAATGCAGCTGTCAGCTTTGACAGCTGCTTTTGAATAGTTAATTAGCCGGCCGCGGCGATCAACCGTGGCGGCTAAGACCTGCGGTCCCTGGCTGCACATAGCAAACAAGGACCGCGGCTGCAGAGAGGGCTCACTCCGAGAGGCCTCTCTGTTTACCCTTAACGGCCGCATGACAGGTATACCCAGCCTTGCATCATTAAGGGGTTAAAGGATTAAGCAGTAATGGAAAGCTGGATGTAACATAGGTTGTCTGCTTGTGTCTTGATTTATAAGCAGCCCATTGTACACCTCATGGCCTCGGTGGCTATTAGAAGCTTTTGCAACAGGTATCCATGGGTCCTAATAGATTTATTACTATTCTTAAAATTTTAAAAATACTCCAACAAAGAAGACCTTGACAAAACTCACTCCTCTCTGTGACCCAGCTTCATTGATTCTAATGGAACCACATCACATAGGGGAGGGGAGATCCTCACAGTGGAGGCCCCCAGTGCTTCATGCCGGGCCAGTGCTTAGGAATAGACCGGCCCCATGTCTGGTATCCGGACGCCGGTTAAAAAAAGGGCCGCAGTAGCGGCACCGATCTATTCATGTATTAAACTTAAAGTGATGTACTTTCACTTTTAACACGTGTATTTTGTGCACGCTGTGCTGTTTCCGGCTTCCAGGTGGGAAGAGGAGAAATGTTGGAGTGGCATTGACTGTTGGACTGTTCTCCAAACACTAACAAATGCAGCACCATTGCGCTTGTCCTGTATGAGTGACAGCAAGGAAAAGCAATGAGGACAGCAAGGAAAAGCAGTGTAGGGGCAGAATTATAGGTCCTAGTATGTATAGTTTATACCTATCTCCTTTTTGTGCTGCTATGCAGTAATTGGGCCCCCTTAAACTTTGAGTATATACTATAATTCTGTCTCCTCCTGTGTGTATACTATGCCCCTTTGGTCAATGGATATATGTGTTTAAATTTGGCTCCTATATTAATAAATTATGGCTAGTTTACTTCTTTACTGATGTATTGATAATCCTATGTCACCATTTCCATATTGAAAGTAATGTTGAAGTTTTTATTGTTATCAGAGAAGTGGTTTTTGACACATCTCAAACTTATCACAGGATGCAAAAATTGGCTTGCAGGATTGTACCTCACACTCTGCTGAGCAATTGAAAGTACAATTACTAGTAAGTGGAATGTTTATGCACAACATCAAAGCTATTTCTTTGTTCATTGCTAATAACCTAGTTTTCATGTAGACCTCTTCAGCTTTTTCATATGGAAATATGGGCATGTATCATTATCAGCACAAGAGATTGCCATCCTATGGAGGAAATGCTAATTTTCACATAGAGGTCATTTTTTTTTTTTTTTTTTTTTACAAAGCCTGAGTTTAGTGAGCTTCACATAGTTTCACCATGAATAGCTTATACTTAGTACCACTGTATTCAGTTAAAGAAGAAATATCAAAGCAAAGGGTTGACACCACCACCACCACCACCAAGACAACACAGCAGATGCAGCAGGTTTTATACCTCTTCATAATAGTCATACAGCCAATAAATAACATCAATATACAAGGGATTAATATTATCACCTTTTAATTTTATCATTATAGTGTTACTGACCAAATCCAATATACCAAGACCAATAATACCAATGACTGAATAAAACCACTATACTGTTACTGAACAAAAAAAAGTATATCAAGGTCAAACGCTTTTCTGTAGCGTTTGCCAGGCATAGGCCGCACTTGCCTGATGGGGGCTTGGCAAAGTGGGGAGAAGGTGTGGCCTCCTCCTACAGCTAATTTATCATTGGTTAGGCCTGGAAACACGTACGTCGTACACCAGCTCCATAGATCCTTTTCTTCTGCATTCAACCCAGATTTCCATGGTGACTTCTCCTGTCTCACTCACTCATATCTGCCAGACAAACAATGTAAACATGCCTGGGATAAACATGTTTATCTTAAAGGCCCTGTTATCCGGGATGATTATCGGCAATTATGGCTGATAATCGTCCTGTGTAATAGAAGGCAACGATCAGCTGACATGAACAATGTAGGCTGATCGCTGCTGTTTGTCTTTCAACATGTTGAAACACAAACGACTAATATGGCAGCGATCTGCTTCCATCACTCTGTGGAATAGGAGCTACGGGCTGCCTGAACCATCTAACAATCACCCGGGCAATCCCCCCCCCCCCCCCCCCCCCCCCCCCCCCCGAAGCTCCCCTTGGCTCCCCCTGTACTGACCCGCTCACTGCCTACGCATGTAATAGTGTCGCCAGCAAGCGGGGAATGGGGAGCAGATGTTTACAGGTCTTAAGTTTACACTATTTCCAACAACATATAATATTCCAACAAATAATATTGGGTAATACCCAGTAATAATGCCCCACTTAGTAGGTGGGTGCCTATTTTATGTAAATGCCTTCACATATATGCACTTAGTAGGTAAATAGGTGTGCAGTTGAGATAGGCCTGGAACTTGGTGATCAGTGGGGAATTGATGAGTGTTGGATGTTCAGTCGACTGGACAGACAAGTGATTTTTAAATGACCACCTTATGGGGGGGGATAGTAATATATATTTTAATAATCCCTTTGATTAATTATTACCTTTCCATAGACCACAATCTGAAAATTATGCCAGCCCTGAGCCGAAATAGATGTACTCTATAGTTTATAGCAGTTTCTCATATAAATTATAGTAAACCAGTCACGCTATGAGAGGCCATCCCCTGCCACTGAGCCCCACCCATTTCTATTCCCACACATTTCAAAAGTAGCAAGTTCCATGCCTGCAGGAAGCCAAGTGCCCACCAGTAGGTAGTTGCCACCCAGTAGGTAGCCAGGTGCTTCCCATAGGTAGGTAGGTAGCTGGTGCCCCTGGTAGAAAAGGTATACAAAGCAGCACTACTGTAAAGTAGAATACGTGTCAGTATGGTCCATTCAGACCACGGAACAAGTAGCTTCCAGTTTAAATCATCTCCCATAGCACGTCCAAAGGTGTAACTCAAACGGTGAAGTTCATTCCATCAATTGTTAAAGCATCATCAAATGCAGCTCAGCAAATAAAATGTCACACCGCCATTTGCTTTAAAATGGTGGTGAGAGTCTCCAGAAACATTGCACCTTTATCCATATGTTTGTTGTGCTGCACTTGATGTTGCTTTTAGAATTGATGGAATAATCTTTACCGTTTGAATTACAACACCTTTGGACGTGCTGTGAGCGATTCTTTAAACTGGTGTCCAACAAAACACAGTTATCACTGAACTCAAGGAGAACAGTGAAAAAATTCCAATGAAGTACTCAATCAAGAGTCTCCACTGATGCCCCCAAAAATTTAAATATGCAAAACAGGAGTCCGTGGAGCCTCGGTTGCGAGTCTCAAAACACGGGATAGCCAGATATCTCTAGCCTGTTGCCACGTGGTGCTCTCCCTATCATGGAGGCACCCCGTGGCAACAGGCTAGAGATATCTGGCTATCCCGTGTTTTGAGACTCGCAACCGAGGCTCCACGGACTCCTGTTTTGCATATTTAAACTGGTGTCCCCAGTAGGGATATGCCCCCTTCAGTAATAGAAAATGAATAAATAAATACACTGCATACTTACCTTTTGCTGAACCCTGTCAGGGCCTTCTCCTCCCACACCACTAACAGCAGAGGACAAGCAATGTTATCATGCGTGCACCTGAGTTGAGCAGAGTTCCTGTGCTGTTCCAGGCTTTCTGTAGACCGCATGGTAAGCAGTCCCTCACCCTATCTTCTTTTATGCACCAGGGATCCAGGCCAATTGCCCAGGATTACTGCTGCTAGTGGCAAACTCAAGCAATTTGCGTCTCTTGAGCCAGATAGGCATTACCTAACACTTGTCCCAGCCCTGGTTTTACTGCAACTATAGTTGACATGACTAATGTTTTCCCCCTACTTGCACAGTGAACTTATTTAGCCATTATGCCACTATTCTGGTATAGAAAAAAAGTAGAAAAGCTTGACAAATGCCATAATTGCACTGAAATGTGTGACTTTTTATTTTTCTTGTCACTTTTGAAATTTGTGGAGAAATATGGGTGGGGCTGGGTGGCACCCATATAATTTGCACCAAAAACTGCTGTAAACTATAACTGCTCCGTGCAGATAGACCAAGGTAACTATTGCTTATGGTAGGGGGTGGCTTATTGGAGGGTCAGATAGGCACCCCAGGATTTTGGGTCAATGGTAAGTTGGGCCGTGGGGTGACTCCACGGCATCATAAGTTGTTGTAAGAGGTTGGTGATTCAGTTGGTAATTATTCTCCGTATTGGGGTGGGACTGGGTTTAGTAAATAATTGTGAGGTGTTTTTCTATTCAGTGTTTTGACTTAAAAGAAAAAAGAAAAAACCCACATTAATTTAAGATAATTATAAATTAGGCTTACAGTCTGAATTATATCTGGTCTGTGGACTTTAACCCCTTCAAGACCAAGCCTATTTGCACCTAAAAGACCAGGCTCATTTTTCAAAATCTGACCTGTCTCATTTTATGCTCTTATAGCTCAGTGATGCTTTAACGTATGCTAGTGATTGAGATTGTTTTTTCGTCACATATGGCACTTTATATTAGTGGCAAAATTTGGTCACTACTTTGTGTGTTTTTTGTGAAAACATCAAAATATCATGAAAAATTGAAAAAATTAGCATTTTATGAACTTTGAAATTCTCTGCTTCTAAAAAAAGAAAGTCGTATCACATAAATTGGTTACTAGGTCACATTACCAATATGTCCTCTTTATTCTGGTTTCATTTCATAAACATATTATACTTTTTTAGGGTGTTACGGGGCTTAGAAATTTATCAGCAAATTACCACATTTTCGTGAAAGTTTCCAAAACTGATTTTTTTTAGGGACCAGTTCTTTTTTTAAGTTGATTTAGGAGGTTTTTTATACTGGAAACCCCCATAAGTGACCCCATTATGGAAACTACACACCTTAAAGAATTAATCTAGGGGTATAATGAGCATTTTAACCCTACAGGGTCTGGAGGAAAGTATTCACCATTCGGCCTAAAAAAATGAAAAATTTAAATTTTCCAATAATATATACGTTTAGATTAAAGTTTCTCATTTTCAAAAGGAACATGAGAGAAAAAGCACCCCAAAATCTGTAACGCAGGTTCTCCTAAGTACAACGGTACCACATATGTGGGTATAAACCACTGTATGGGCACACAGCAGGGCTCAGAAGGGAAGGAGCGCCAATTTGCTGGAGCAAAACCGCAGCTAGTAATAGTTATTAGAATAGCGCAGTTACTAAAATAAAATAAAAAAAATTAGATTACAGGTAATGTGGGATGGTTACGGACAGTCTGGGGTGGTTACGGACAGTCTGGGGTGGTTCCGGGTAATCTGGAGGTGGTTACGGGCAGTCTGAGGTGGTTACGGGTAATCTGGGGTGGATACGGTCAACATGGCATGGTCACGGGCGACCTGCTGTGGTTACGGCAACCTGGGGTGGTTACAGGCAACCTGGGGTGGGGACGGGCAACGTGGGGTGGATACGGACAACCTGGGGTGGTTACAGGCAACCTGGGGTGGTTACGGGCAACATGGGGTGAATACGGACAACCTGTTGTGGTTACAGACAATCTAGGGTGGTTACAGGCAACCTGCTGTGGTTACGGGCAACATGGGGTGGTTACGGACAAAGTCCGTAACCACCCCAGATTGTCCGTAACCATCCCACGTTGCCCGTAACAACCCCAGGTTGCCCCTAACCACCCCAGATTGTCCGTAACCACCCCACGTGGGGTGGTTACAGGCAACCTGCTGTGGTTACGGATAAACTGAAGTGCTAATAGGTAATCTGAGGTGGTTACGGGCAATTTGGGGTGGTTACGGGCAATTTGGGGTGGTCAGAGGCGACGTGCGGTGGTCAGACACAACCTGCGGTGGTTGCGTGCAGTCTAGGGGGTTACATGTAATCTGGCATGATTACGGGCAACCTGGGGTGGTTACGGGCAACCTGGAGGGGTTACAGACAATCTAGAATTGTTACGGATAGACTGAAGTGCTTATAGGTAATCTGGGGTGGGTACATGTAATTTGAGGTGGTTACAGGCAATCTGGGGTGATTACGGACAATCTGGAGGGGGTCACTGGCAACGTGCGGTGGTTACGGGTAATCTGGGGCGGTTACGTGCAATCTGACGTGGTTACGGGCAACGTGCGGTGGTTACGGGTAATCTGGGGGGGTTAGGGGTAATTTGGGAGTAAACTGCAATTATTACTGTAATAAAAAGTGTGTGTTTTATTTTTTTGAATGTTTGTCACTTTTTGTACTTTTACACATTTATTTTCACTATATTACTATGATTACTGTGATATTTTCTATCACAGTAATCATAGTTCAGTGACAGAGACCAAATTGGTCTCTGTCACTTTAAATTTTCAGAGCTGGCTGGTTGTGGAGCGCATGCGCACTTCATAACCAGCCAGGACACCGAAGAGGAAGGAGCTCCAGGATCAGGTAATGTATAAGGGGTAGGGGGGGTGACAGGGGGGTTGGGGGTGACTTGGGGGGTGGGGGCACATAACTTTTTATCCCCTGTCACCAATCATTTATGGTGACAGGGGATAAAAAGTGCCTGGAGGACATGGTGCAAGCGATCAGCGGTATATAGTATATACCACTGATCGCTTGTACCGGGACCCCACAGGGGGGTTCCCGATCACTGGCCCATGCTCTCCGCTACCTCCGGTGGCGGAGAGCATGGGGCTTTCATTCATTTTTACTTTAGATCACTGTGAACAGACATTAGTCTGTTCAGTGATGGCGGCGGCCATCTTGGATCTGATGGCCGCCGTGGGGAGGGGGGTTAGTGATCGGGGCACTAGGGGGACTGATCTGGGTTCTGATTTTACTTATTTCATCTCCCCCCACCGTGAATTGTTAGTTTAAGATGACAGCTCTTTCTGTTTCAATAATTTTTATTGACAGGGGTTTTTCAATTTTTTACACAAAACAACAGTTGACAATAAAGTTGACAGCCAATGTAATGGCTAGTTACCATATTAATGGGGGGGAGGGGAGGGATAGGGATGAGGGTAGAAAGAGGTGGGGGGGAGGCGGGAAAGAAGAGGGGGAGGAGGGGAGAAAGGAAGGTGAGAGGGAGAGCAGGTAAAGAAGGGGGGAGGGGGGGGGGAAGGAGAGGAAGGGAAAGGAAGGATGTTGTGGGAAAGGAAAGGGGAGGGGGGGGAAGGAGAGGAAGGGAAAGGAAGGATGTTGTGGGAAAGGAAAGGGGAGAGAGGGGGGAAGAACAAAATGGGAAGGTAGGGGACACTCAATCACCTAAGTTGGAGTAGTAAATGAACTCAATCCACATAACTGTAGTAAGACATATGGCAATATAACAACATAACAGTAGCATAGGAACATCCATAAAATAACACATAACTGGTAGCAATAAAGTAACGTGAAATGCAAAAGGAGCAATAAGGAAGAAGTATAAGTATAAGAAACCATGCAAAATGTCTATAACCAGTTCACCATTGTCCAACAATGTCTATCAAACGTGAGAGGGCGGAAGGCGGACCATAAAAAGGTCTGCTAGGAGTAGGCATAGTTGCTAACCCAACTGTTGCTGACAGGTAAACATAGAGGGAGGGATACAAGACTAAAAGGGGGTAACAAGGTTAGACTTACAAAGATACGGACAGAACAACACAGGGGCCGCTAAGGACATAGGTCAACGGGGGATGACCTATGTTCACGGTCTAAGTGTGGGGCACATAGTCCAGTTTAAATTAGCTGAAGAGAAGAAACGCGTTACTGGCAAGGTCCATCACACAGCACGGTAGACATCAGTATCTCACAAGCTATCACAATGAAGGATCACTCAAATAGAAATGGAGCTTGGAGAAGGCAGTGAGGAGGCAGATCGTCGTTGTTGAGGGTTGTTCATTAGAGGACAGGGGAGACCCCAACTTTGCAGCTGCTGTATTCCCTCCTCCAGGTCATGAATCACTACACAGTCCGAGCCTTTAGAAGCCATCATGCCAAAGGGGCCTCTCCAACAATACGGGATTCCATGTGCTCGTAATACAGCTGTTACGGGAGCAAACGTCTTACGGAAGCGCAGGGTAGCCGCAGACCAATCAGGGAAGACAGCAACTTTCGAATAGTGAGTTGGCACTGATGTATGTTGGCGGGTTGCGGCAAGGAATGCTGACTTGACATGGAAGTGACGGACACGCACTAATGTGTCCCTTGGAATGTCTGGAGGCAAATGAGTCGGCCGTGGCACACGCCGTGCCCAATCTACCGCTATATCATTCGGGTGGCAGTCAGACAGCGTAGCCTTAATGAACTCACAAGTATATTTAGCCAGGTCAGCAGGTGGTATAGAGTCAGGTATTCCCCGAAGCTTCAGGTTGTGGGCACGGGACTTGTCATCCACTGTGGTCAGTGTTGCACGTAGTTGAGTTACTTCCTCACTAAGTTGCCAGTGAGAGTCAACGAGGTCATTGAATACCTTCACCATGTCGACAATTTTTACTTCCACTGCCAGTATGCGTTTTTCTGCATGTAGAACTGAGTCACGGAGAGCCGCGATGGCATGGTCCAGTCTCATTTGAATAGAGTCACGGAAAGCGAACGGCATCTCTCTAAGCAATGTGGTGGTCAGCTGAGTCTCTGGGATGTTAAGGCTATCAAAGGGGTCTTTCTGAGATAGCTGTGCAGATGTAGTTGACGATGGAACAAACATTGGGGCACGAGCACTCAGGCCTTGGGGTGCTGTGACTGAGGAAGAAGCTGTACCAAAAGAAATTGATCTGGAAAACACATCCAAAATGTAATCAATATCCTTTATTTATATCAAAAACACACAGAAGAAAAACAATTTAAAACCACTTAAAAACATGGAAAATCCTATCACTGGCCACAATATGCCACAGTAAAACACTAATCCACCCCACATGATAATGTAGAAACAGCAATGATATGAAGATTATATATGAAAGTGATGTAAAGTGCTTGAATAGAAATGTAAACTATCTAACCCTATCACTAGATGCCACTAAGTGCAAGTGCATGTGCCAATATAAGAAAAACAATAACCTGAAAAAGAAAATTAATGAATTGTAGAAAATTAATAAATTACAATGCAAATACAAAAGTAATATAATAAAATATCATTATTGCCGTCTCACAGATGGATCAGGTAGATTAAACCCACGCATTCCGTCAAGTGTACTTCATCAGGGGTAAGTATCCTGTGTCATAGTGCTAGTATATATAGTACATATAAAAGACTTAAATTCAATTACCATGATTACAATGGTGGGGTAACATATAAAACATGGATGCACTTATTTCGGCTCAGATATTAGATTCCCCAGTCCCGCTAGCCACATCATATGCAATATCTGAAAGGCAGCTGCACCCTATACGCTGCTGATGCCGCCAATGCTGCCGGTGTCCGGATGTGTCGAGTTCCGGGCCGGAAGTATGTCATCAGAGTATCATGTGATCACATGTCATGTGATCGGAGAGAGCCACATGACGTAAATGTATCACATGGCCAAAGGCGATAAATGCACCTGCGTACTCCAGACTAAACAGCCATAGATTACCATACCACGCATGCACCACGGAAAGTCCTTTAATGAGCGAATTCAACATATCATATCACAATGCGCATGCGTTGCTCAGCCCTAGCATCACAGAGCTGGAGATAAATACATGCGCATGTGCCAGAAGTCCAACACCTATAACGTTCATATTAGGCTGCACATTTACAAATAAAGAACAATAATTCAAGTAACAAACCAATCATGTTGTGTCACAATGCGCCAGCATAAAAATCACGGGGCCAGTAATGGAAATATTGAACCGTATGCGCATGCACCCAAAGTTTATCATATAGAGTAATCATGCTAAGTTTCTGTGCATACGCAAAAGGCTCATCAACCAGATGTCATGGGGTTCAATGGTACCTTGGACTCCATGACATACTTAGGTATATTATGTGTCACCATCGGGCCACTGGTCCCCACAATATTTAATATGCTTATGCTTACGGTATAAATCATTTCAGTGTGTGCGTAGGGCAGTAAATCATACCCCGCACAACACTGCGACGACATGATGGCCCCTAGTCCCCACAATATGTAATATGCTTGCTTTAAGCTGTAAATCATTTCAGCGTGTGCGTAAGGCAGTGAACCATACCCCGCACAACACTGCGACAGCATGGTGGCTCCTCCTTCCTATATCACATGATATATCTAAATTTAAAAAGATACTATTATAATTATTATTATCATTGATACTTATAGAGCATCACATCACAATCACGGTACCCAATATTAACATGATTCGTGCAAAAAGCCTTCAGGACATGCATATGAATGTGACCCGGTTTTTTTCTTTTTTTTTTTTTCTTTTTTCAAAAGTTTAGGGATGGCTAAAGTCCAGCAACAATCACAGAGAGTCCGAAACCTATCTATAATGTAGTCCAGTGCACCGTATTAGAGGAAATAGTAGTAGTGTTTTTGATATAAATAAAGGATATTTATTACATTTTGGATGTGCAGACCCAATTTTTCCAGATCAATTTCTTTTGGTACATACTTGGTTGGTTTGGATCTGGAAGGGACTGGCACTCTGGACATATTATAGGTGGTGCCTGCCTGTTTGTATACAGTGAGGAAGAAGCTGAGCTCTGCCGTACCGTGTGGTCTATCCGCTTTCTGAGGGGATGAAGGAGACCGGGGGAATACAGGAGAGGCGGATGATTGATGCCGCGCCTCCGCATCCGAGCCCGACAAGGGTCCGGGGGAGGCGATATGCACCTGTTGTCTGTTCCGATTGTTACCTGTTTGCGGATGGTGAGCAGTGCGGGCCGTGGCGGGTCCTTTTTGAGCCCCCAGTGCGGCAGTAGGTGACGGAGCAGTCTGCCACCCCACTCCGCCGCCAGCGTATAAGCATGAGGAAGAAAGGGCTGCCAAGGCAGTGGCGCCATATTGTTGTGCTCGCGCCGAAGGGAGAGAAGCTTCCATCTTCCTTCTTGCCGCAGCCGTCGCTCTCCTTGATGTTTGCCTTATCCCTGTTAGTAGCAGGCAGGGAAGGGGACCTCCGAAACCAAAAATAAAGAAAATCCATGCTGTAGAACTGCTGTAGGAAGTAGCTAGAGCGGGAGCTCAGCCAGCATGCGTCCGCTCTCTTCAGCAGCTAAACCACGCCCCTCGATGACAGCTCTTTCATTACCTGTCATACTCAAGTTATATTTACATCTGGAAGATTTGTTGCAGAAACATGTGATTGAAAATCTCTCATTCAACTGAATGGGGAATTGGTTCATTCAACTGAATGGAAAGCACATTTGAAATCTCTGCAAACTAAGTTAGGGGAAGTGCAGTTCGTGTGTCCTTTCCGGCAAACTGCACTTGTCCTCCCTCACCTGTATCCTGTAACTCTGGATTATTAGTGTTCACAGCGGGGCCGTATTAACAGCTGCTGCTGCCCTAGGCACTAAACCTGAAGACACCACATCTTCACTCCCCATCAAATTGATATCTGATCAGTCTTAGGCTGAGTTCACACATTTACTGTACGTCACTACATGCAACAGATACCAGACACTCATGCGGTGACCAATAGGTGTATGGTCAACAATCCTGGTAACAGCACATGACTAGTGGGGAAGAAATGGGAGCGTGGTTTCTGCCACATGCATATCCCCACCACCTTAAAAATACACTAGATTTACTGGCAAGTCTGAAGGGAAGGTGGGAGAGTAAAAAAATAAAACCAAAAAAAGTTTTTTTTTTCTCCCCCCTGCTCCCTGGTGCTGCCCCACTGAAAGTTGCTGCCCTAGGCACCGGACCATGGGTGCCTAGTGGTAAATACGGCCCTGGTTCACACTCTAGCGATCTTAAAAAGAGCCGTAGAAAACATCACTAAGCGTGGTCCTCTCCTCATTCTGTGTCACATGATGACACATTGTACAGTGTATATAAAAGAGCACTGGGTGATGTGAAGTTATGCTTGAAAAACACCCTGGATGGATGAATCGTTGCATTTCCTGTACCAGGTGTCTTAAATAAAGCTTGAAATTAATCCTTACTGCTGATACTGTAGGAGTCTTCCCTTCTTCAAGTCATTCCTGTGTCCACACTGGGATTTTGGATTTTCCTGTGTGCATCAACCATCACAATTCAAGGTGTTATTGGCGACCTTTTCTTGGTGACGTGTTTTTTTTTTTTTTACAAACGACAGGTAAACTTTAATGAACACTTTCTTACAACAAAAACAACTTATTCTTGGCATAATTGACTACCCCACAAGAATAAACTTTTATTCTTGTCTATATAATAGACTTCTAAAAAAGAGTTACTGCCTTGTTTGCTGTATACTGTTTCTAGGGCTGCCTCTAGGCGGCAGCAATTTCTTGTACAAGTATCTCAGTCTGTGCACTCTCCAGATGGGGGAGACTTTGCTTTAATATACTAAGCCTAGATTTGTGAGTATTTTTACCTATTCAAAGCTGTTGAATGGCGAGCGTACATTCAGCTTATTAAAATGTTTTACACCTGTTGTTCTAAGGTCCTTTTACATCTACAAATAAATCACTTTAGTGCTTTTTTAGCAAACAAGTACTGTTTTTATTTCTTATAAACGATAAACGCAATGATCCTAATTGCGTTCACATATATTTTGTGAATTATGAAATTGCATTTGTATCTATATAATGTGAATAGTGAGTGTTTACACTAACAGACTTAAAAACAATTAACAGGGATTTTGAGGTCAGCTCAAAAGATGCCATCAACAATATATGAACAAATTAGTTGTTTGATCGTCTTAGCGTTTACACCAGAATATTATTGCTTAAATTCTAAGGATTTAATGATTTTTTTTGCACAATAATTGGCCTGTGTAAAAAGCCCTTTATGGTGCGTTTACACAGGCAGATTTATCTGACAGATTTTGCAAGGCAAAACCAGGACTATAAACAGAGAACAGGTCATAAATAGAGATGAGCGAACCTGGAGCATGCTCGAGTCCATCTGAACCTGAACTTTCGGCATTTGATTAGCGGTGGTTGCTGAACCTGGATAAAGCCCTAAGGCTATGTGGAAAACATGGATATAGTCATTGGTTGTATCCATGTTTTCCAGACAACCTTAGAGCCGTATCCAAGTTCAGCAACCCCAGCTAATCAAATACCGAACGTTCGCGTTCGGATCGACTCAAACCCGAACCCGGTTCGCTCATCTCTAGTCATAAAGGAAAGACTGAGATTTCTCCTGTTTTCAAATTCATTCCTGGCTTTGTCACCCAAAATCTGTCAGATAAATCTTTGTGTGTAAACGCACAATTACACTTTAGATAGCTGTCAGAAGAAGCTTGTTCATCTGATAGCTATGCCCCTCCCCCCAACCGCACCTTAAGGCGCATGCCTCTTAGTGAAACTGGCCTGACCTGCACCTGCTGAACGGTGGGCACAAAAATCTACACCTACACCTGCCCCTGAGCAGATGTAGATTTCTGCCATGATTTACACCTGCAAGCAAGTGAATTTGGAGCAGGGGGAGGCCACACCTACCTTCCTGCCATGCAGTCTGCCAATCGGGCGAGCTGGAGGATACAGCTGGCGTACGTCAGAAGCGGGGAATCTCTGCCTTCTCCCTCATGTACACCAGTGGCGGAGCCTTCATAAACGTCCACTGATGTGTATTGGGCGGCCATCTTTTTATTGACTTCAATGGATTCCATTCATTTCACTTATATATATATATCAAAAGACATTTAAAAAAATAAAAACTGACACCTTTTCTCTTTTCGCTGTAATGAACATGCCCTTTTTTCCTAATAAGCTTTATCACATTTCATATATTGACATGCACTACTGCATTATGCAATAATATTAATAAATTATAACAGCAAGGTCATCTACATAAGAGACTTGCAATTCATTATGTAAAAAGGTTCAATAAATGATAGAGAACAAATATATACTGTGTGTTAATCTTTGGTCTTAGATGGATTCAGTTTTTCTCAAAAAGTAGGACAGCACATAAAATATTGTTGATCGGTAGCAAAGAGTTGTAAATCCTATTGTAACCTGACAAAGACATAAATGACCTTTTCTGAAAAATATACTGCAGGAAAGTGTCATTGCACAGGTAAAGAGTTGCACAAACTCTTAATAGAAAACTACCTTACATTATACAAACGTTTTAGGCTACATCCACACTTTTTTGCAGACTGTATAATCAGTCTGTATAATTGTTCATGAGACGTAAAAATGCACCTGCAGTCCGCAAAAAGTGGGACATTGCCTGTAAAAGAGGGGAAATGGTGAGAACAATGTCACTAGATTTATCAATAACCAAAAAAGATCTTATAGGTGCCATTTTCCTTTGGCATTTTTGCTTCTCCTTGGTGTGAGATAGTTGTGTTGGAGTCCTATGCACATCTAATCATCATTTCTAGTGAATTTCTTTACTGCAAAGATGGTGGATTCTGCGTTCCTGTGCTGGCTTGTCTCTGTGCTTTGGATAGCAATCTCAGATGCTTGAAGTAAAACCAGGCAGAAAGAGACAGAGACACTGGGTTGACCCATTGTCTCTGTGCGGCCTGAAACAGGTATTTCCGTAAGTTGTACTGAGACCTGTGGCAGCACCCTGACAAGTTCCAGAACTACTGCTTTATGTCTATCGGTACACTTGACCATCTGCTTTACCGTTATGTCCAGGTCTCACTTTCCAGGGGACCCACGTGTGGTGGACTATTTCCCCTGAGAAACGGCTCATCAATTTGTCATCTTCAGGTAATGTACAAATTACCCCCCCTTATTTCCTTGCTAGAACTACAATAGGTATGCAAACCCCTTCCATTTATTGCCACGTTGCATTGCTTTTTTTTTTTCTAGGTTTCTTGCCACTAGGAATTCCTTCACCTCCCTGCATTTTGAGTTTGTACTGGGTTGTTTGACAATTTGTGTAATTGTCAGAATGACCTGCAGTTTCATATGGTAGCATTAAAGTGAAGGTCAAGACAAGGGGGTACTGTGACCAGACCATACACAGAGCTAGAAATATTGAGAGATCAAAGAATAGAATTTACCATCTAGAGGGTAGAATTAAGGCGGATCAAAGATCTGATATGGTTAGACAGCCCTTGACTTTTTCTACTACCTACATTTCCCATTTTAAGGATATTCAGTTGATTGTTCTCAAGTACATTCCAATACTATATAAGGATGAATCAGGATAAGCATCCTATTGTCTATTGTTTTCTGTAATTACAGTGAACAACAGTTTATTTAGCGGAACCTATATAAGATGTGATAGCATCTTGTAAACTTCAAGGGTAGATACGCACTACAAGTTAAATATTAAATACTATTTAATATTTATACGGCTATATTAACCTTACCGTGCAAATAGTGGGGCTGATTTACTAACATGTTCCTGGCAGCACAGGTTTTGTCTATTTTCCATGTCAATTTAGTGTTCCGACATATTTACGAAAGGTGTGCGACACAATTTTTCCAAAAACCTGACAAACCCGTGATTTTTGTCCAAAAATCCGCAAAGTGGGCGTTTCCTGGTTATGATTTTCTATTTCTTTTCTAAAAACCAGCTACTTCTAGTGTAACGAGATGGTCCGGTTTTAATTTTGTCTTATGAGAAACTTTCCAGGTGGTGCAAACGACAGCATAACTGCTTAACCCCTTCATGAGCATGGTCATTGATGAACGCATGTCCAGGTCACCACGGAGCAGTGTCGCCTCCTTGCCTTCTAAGAGCCATAACACTTATTTTTCCACCTTCAGGGCTGGTTGGGGTGTCATTTTTTTTACTGTAATAGGTAACTAGATAGTTGGCACTTCTGTATCCGTGGTGCCGAGGATACGCTCAATAGTCCAAAAAAAAAATTCACAGCACTCACCAGAGCTTAGCTTGCAAGGTGATTTATTTACATGACTAGGTGCACACACATAAATAAGTCAGGACGCGTTTCCGCGTTACCACCTTTCCCAATTGGCAGTTGAGAAAGGCAGTAACGCTGAAACGCGTCCTGACTTATATATGTGTGTGCACATCATCATGTAAATACATTTATTTTTTTTTTAACTGTGACCTCTAGTTTTTATTATTATAACAGCGTAATTTTGATAGCATAGATCAGTACTATGGGTGATATGTACACAGAGTCTGCCTGAGAGCAGACTCTATCTACAGATCGCCGTTCTCACAGGACGTAGGCAAGTGGCTTACCCCCGCCTGTCGGTACAAGTGATCGGGCCCCCTGCAGCATAGCCAATCAGTCACTGACAGGTGCTTAACTGCAGCTGTCTGTCATTATTTCAGGCCCCTAGCTCTACTGATGTGTGTGGGATCGCTCGCATTGGAGCGGCCCTGCACACATTTACAGCCCCATCAATACAGGAACATATATACATTCCTACTGCACATACCCCTTGCAGGAACGTATATATACTGGCTGGAAGGGGGTCAAAATTTATGCATTGTTCACAATTATGATATGGATGCACCTCGAGAGTGCTGTCATATTGACTGTCTTTTCTAAATTAGAAATTATAAAGTTTATAGTGTGCACTGAGAATCAAACACCCTGGCACATTGATGGTGGATCTTCTTTATTCAAAGATTACAGCCAGTATATATATCCTGGGGTGTGCATTCTTCTAGTAAGGCTTGTGTGAGTACTTCATTTGCTGGGGTACGAGAACAGCTTCTTGCATTGCACTAGTGTTTACTTTTGTAAGCTTTAAGGAATGTAACATCTCAACTTGTTAAGAAGGTCAGCGCCATAGTGTAATGGCTTCACTAAATATACAAAATATCACATCCTTAACAATTACACTATGCATAAGGGGTAGCTCTAACATGTTTAAGGGGAACTCCAGGTAGAGGTTAAAAAAAGGAAACTTCTGCAGAAGCATATAGCATTACTTACTTGTCTATCCAAGTTTTGAAACTACCAACAGTCCATTTGTTGGGGGGGGGGGGGGGTGTTCTGTATTGTGTTTCTGTCCTTCCTGGTTGAGCAGTTTCCAGAATGCAATGCTTTCCCTCAGCTGATTTTCACAGTCCCCCACCCATCACAGTCAGTAAAATTAGTGCTGCACCTGCTTCTGGCTGGTCAGAGATGGTGAATCACTCAGGGGATTGGGGGATGCAGCCAAGCCTCCTGTGACATCACGCCCTGCCCACTGTCTGCATCACCAGCCTGTGTTCAGCAAACACACACACAATGTGAGACAGAGGCATGGAATATTTGTCTCCTAAGGTAGGATAGCATAAGGAGCAGGAGACAATGTGAATTGGCACAGGGGCCATTTGTCTTCACTTCCTGGATTTCTATCAGCTACCATAGTGGCAGAACCGCACAGATACAGCAATACATTGTATAGACACATCTATATAACTTTTAATGTACTTTTAATAGAAAACAAGTTTTTCTTATCCGGAGTTCCCCTTTAAAAAATAAATACAAACAGTAATATTTATGAGGAGATTTCAGTTTCAGTCTTTGGACTGAAGGTTCAAATGTCAAGCAGACATCAAATATGAAACAATTCCAGATATTAACAATAAAAATGTCCCTAGGATATAAATACAATTAGGCAAAGTTATCAACAAAGTTATCTTCATTAAATACAGAAAAAAATGGACTTGCTGCGGCAGGTGACCCCTAGGTTGCTACCCCTGGCTTGGCTGCTAGTGACAGCAGGCGAGGCGTGGCAGGAGCAGTAGGCAGAAGATAGTGCAGGCAGAGGTCTGTAGGCGTAACCGCAGGTGGCAGGCAGTGCTCAGGGACAATGGGTAAGCAGCGGACAGGGGCTAGGGACCGGGACAGCGGACAGGAACTAGGAACAAGGACTGAGGTCAGGAAAACAGGGAACTGGGCCAAACGCTATGGGAAGCATGTAGAGGCTCCAACACCTTTGGTGGGGCAGGGCTGGAATTTATAGGAGAGTGTGTGAGCAGGAACCAATTAGGGACGGACTGCCCCTTTAACTCTGAGACAGCCGGCACAGCGACGGACAGGAGCGGGGCGAGGTGAGGTGCCCCCAGGGGCCGAAGTGGCAGCAGCGCCGGGTCCCTGCATGTGGACACCGGCGGCTGCAGGACAAGGTGAGGGGATGCGGCGGCGGTCCGGAGCATGGGACGCCGCCGCAGCCCTGACAGTACCCCCCCCCCTTTGGCCTCCCCCTCTTTCTAGCCTGCAAGAATCCCTTGAGAAGGTCCCGATCCAGGATATTAGACTCTGGTTCCCAGGATCTCTCCTCAGGACCAAAACCTCTCCAGTCTTCTAGGAAGAAACGTCTTCCTCTGATAGTTTTCATCGCCAGAATGTCTTTAACAATGTAGACGTCGTCTGAGGCTTGTGGAGCAGAGAACGAAGATTTATTGGAGAATCTGTTGAGGACCAGTGGTTTTAAGAGGGAAACATGGAAGGCGTTCGGGATCCGCATAGTAGGGGGTAGACGGAGTTTGTAGGTGACTGGGTTGATGCGTTTTAGCACCGAGAAAGGACCGAGGAATCGAGGACCCAACTTGTAGCTGGGAACCTTGAGTTGGACATATTTGGCCGAGAGCCAGACTTTGTCACCAGGGAGTAAGTTTGTGGCAGGTCTCCTTTTCTTATCCGCCTGATCCTTCATGCGGTCAGATGCTTTGCGCAAAGACTGTCGAGTCTTCTGTTCCCAGATCGACTGCAGGTCAGACAACAATTTTTCCACGGCTGGGAACTCTGAGGTTGGAGAGAGAGGCAAAGGAGGACGAGGGTGACACCCATAGACCACATAGAAGGGTGACTTGCCTGTGGAACTCGAGTCCAAATGGTTGTAGGAAAACTCTGCCCATGGAAGTCGGCTGGACCAGTTGTCTTGGCGAGCTGAGACAAAATGACGTAGATAGTTGCCCTGGATCTGGTTGACCCTCTCCACTTGTCCGTTGGTCTGGGGGTGATAGGCAGACGTGAAGTCCAACTTCACTTGGAGCTGTGAGCAGAGGGCACGCCAAAACTTTGAGACTAATTGTGAGCCTCTGTTGGACACGATGTGAAGGGGAAGACCATGGAGGCGGAAGATGTGTTGAAAGAACAACTGGGCCAGACGGGGAGCAGATGGAAGTCCAGGAAGAGCCACAAAGTGAGACATTTTTGAGAAGCTGTTAATAACCGCCCAAATAACTGTGTTGCCTGCAGATGGAGGCAAATCAGGGATGAAGTCCATCCCTATGTGGCGCCAGGGACTGTCTGGAACTGGCAAGGGCTGAAGTAGGCCGGCAGGTCTTTGACGGGACGACTTGTTTATGGCACAAACGGCACAGGAAGCCACAAAGTGGGCCACCAGTAGTGGCGGGAGATCAATTGCCCGGTCTTTTGAGCTCCCGGATGCCCGGCCACCAAAGAGGAATGACCCCACTTCAAAATTCGTCTTCGAAGTGCAGGGCGCTCATAGGTCTTTCCAGGAGGCACTCTCTGAAGAGCAGAGGTGGCGACTGGCACTAGGCGATCGGGAGGTATAATGTGGCGAGGGGATTCCTCTTGCTCCATAACATCAGATGCTCGGGAAAGTGCATCGGCTTTCATGTTCTTCTCAGCGGGATAGAAATGAATGATGAAATTGAATCGTGAGAAGAAGAGCGACCACCTGGCCTGCCGGGGATTGAGGCTTTGGGCCGATTGGAGGTAGAGAAGGTTCTTGTGGTCTCTGTAGATGTTGACCGGATGATGCCACTCCTCCAGTGCCAACTTAATCGCCAAGAGTTCTCGGTCACCAATAGTATAGTTTCTCTTGGCAGGGGAAAAAGTCTTTGAGAAGAACCCACAGGTTCTGGTCTTGCCTGATACATCCCTTTGCGATACAACTGCTCCAGCGCCCACTGAAGATGCGTCGACCTCAAGTGAAAATGGCTTGGTGGCATCTGGGCGGACTAGAGCAGGAGCAGAGGCAAAGGCAGACTTTAGGCTAGTGAAAGCTTGCTCGGCCTCAGGTGGCCAATGCCTGGGATCCGCCTTCTTCTTAGTGAGAGCCACGATGGGTGCAACCAGGGTAGAGAAATGTGGGATGAACTGCCGATAGTAGTTGGCAAATCCTAGGAGGCGTTGGATAGCTCTGAGTCCAACAGGACGTGGCCACTGGAGAACAGCTGAGAGTTTGGCTGGATCCATCTGTAGACCCCGATCAGAGACAATATACCCAAGAAACAAAAGGCTGCGCTGATGGAAAACGCACTTCTCCAGCTTGGCGTACAAATGATTGGCCCTGTAGTCTTCGCAGAACCTGACTTACTTGTGTCACGTGAGTCTGTTGGTCAGGGGAGAAGAGCAAAATGTCATTAAGATAGACGATGACGCAGACATAGAGGAGGTCACGGAATATGTCGTTGACGAATTCCTGGAAGACCGCTGGGGCATTGCATAGGCCGAATGGCATGACCAGGTATTCGTAGTGCCCATCTCTGGTGTTAAAAGCGGTCTTCCACTCGTCTCCTTCACGAATACGAATCAAATTGTACGCTCCCCTGAGATCCAGCTTGGAGAAGATCCTGGCTCCACGGAGACGGTCAAATAGTTCGGGGATAAGCTGAAGAGGATATCGGTTCTTGACAGTCACCTTATTTATTCCCCGGTAGTCTACGCATGGGCGGAGAGAACAGTCCATCTCCACAAAGAAGAATCCTGCGCCAGCAGGGATCGTGGATTTGCGGATGAAACCCTTCTGTAAGTTCTCCCGGATGTAGGAGGACATGGCCTCAGTCTCGGGTACGGAGAGAGGGTAGACCCGACCTCGTGGAGGAGAAGTTCCAGGAAGGAGGTCTATGGGACAATCGTACGTCGGGTGAGGGGGTAGAGAGTCCGCCTCTTTGGCAGAAAAGACATCAGCCAAGTCTTGGTATTCCACCGGTAGGCCGGGTAGAGGCTTGACGAAGTCAGGTGACGTCATAGAGCACTTGAGCTGAAGAGGCTTCAGACACCGGTTTGGACAGTCCAGACCCCAACTGAGAATCTCCCCAGTTCTCCAGTCTAGTTTAGGGGTATGTAATTGCAGCCAAGGGAGGCCCAGCAGGATGTCGGAAGAGGAATGGCGCAAGACGTAGGAGATCTTCTCCTGATGTAAATGACCGAGGAGATAGACAGGGATCGGGCTAGCTGGGTCACGGGTAGCCGCCATCTTTGGACCAATGTGGCTGGAATGAAACTGCCTGCAGACCCAGAGTCGATGAAGGCAGTAGTCTGGTGAGTTTGTCCTGAGGGTGTCTGGATGGACACTGGCACAGACAACCTTGGAGAGGTGGCATTCACACCTAGGGAGGCCTCTCCCACCGGACCTAGGTGCAAGCGTTTCCCGGACGCTTGAGGACGTTGGGGACATCTCTGCCGGAAGTGATCAGGGCCACCGCAGTAGAGGCAGAGATTCCGCTCCAGACGACGAGTTCTCTCATCAGGCGTCAGGCGAACTTGTTCCACCTGCATAGGAACCTCAGGAGTCTGCTGGGACACCGGAACGACAGGACTCAGGAAGACCGGCTTAGTCGCCGTTCTTGCCGGACCTCCTCCTCTCTCTCAGAAAAACGAGTATCGACCCTGGTGGCCAGTAGGATGAGTTCGTTCAGGGAGGCAGGAAGGTCTCGGGCGGAGAGCACGTCTTTCACCCAACTGGACAGGCCCTTCTTGAAGGTGGCAACTAGAGCGGCCTCATTCCAGTCTAGCTCTGCTGCCAGCGTGCGGAATTGGATGGCATAGTCGCCAACGGAGGAACTCCCTTGTGAGAGATTGAGTAGAGCAGTCTCAGCCGAAGACGCACGGGCCGGTTCCTCAAAGACGGAGCGAAACTCGGCCAGGAAGGTTCGGAGATTGGTGGCAGCAGCAGGGTCATCTCAGTCCCAGAGCGGCGTGGCCCAAGCCAAAGCTCTACCCTCCAGTAGGCTGATTATGAATACCACTTTAGAGCGCTCGGTGGAAAACTGACTACTTAAAAGTTCAATATGCATGGTGCATTGAGTCAGGAATCCTCTGCACAACTTGGGATCGCCTCTGTATTTACTCGGGAGAACCAGTCGAAGTCTTGAAGGAGCTGCAGGAGGTGGAGAGCGCTGGGCTGTAGTATGCTGCTGTAAGGCGGCAGTCAGTTGCTGGATCTGCTGCGACTGTTGCTAGATCTTTTGCGCCTGTTGGGCGACCACTCTGGCTAGGTCACGGATATCAGGCACCTCGCCGGGATCCATGGTTGGAGCCTACTGTAACGCCTGGAGTCGTGGATCCACTGAACCGTCACTAGCGATGGCAGTAACCGCACCAGGGAGCGGAGTCTAAGGGGCCGCTGGTTTTCACCAGGACCCGCCACAAGGCAGAAGATAGTGCAGGCAGAGGTCTGTAGGCGTAACCGCAGGTGGCAGGCAGTGCTCAGGAACAATGGGTAAGCAGCGGACAGGGGCTAGGGACCGGGACAGCGGACAGGAACTAGGAACAAGGACTGAAGTCAGGAACAACAGGGAGCTGGGCCAAACGCTATGGGAAGCATGTAGAGGCTCCAACACCTGTGGTGGGGCAGAGCTGGAATTTATAGGAGAGTGTGTGAGCAGGAACCAATTAGGGACAGACTGCCCCTTCAACTCTAAGACAGCCGGCGCGCTCGCGCCCTAGAAGGCGGGGACGCACGTGCCGGCTGGCACAGTGACTGACAGGAGCGGGGCGAGGTGAGGCGCCCCCAGGGGCCGAAGCGGCAGCAGCGCTGGGTCCCTACATGTGGACACCGGCGGCTGCAGGACAAGGTGAGGGGATGCGGCGGCGGTCCGGAGCGTGGGACGCTGCCGCAGCCCTGGCACATGTTGGTGTATAAATTTTTTTGTGATAGCTTATTATTTTTTATATATATATATATATATATATATATATATATATATATATATATATAATAAAAACCTTAGCAATTAGTGTTTTTTTTCCCTCTTTTCATTTATGTTCACTGTGCAGGAAAAATATTGTTATATTTTAATATAATTGAAAGTTGTTTTTTTTTTTAAAACATATTTTTATTTGTATAATGGTAAAGGGGGATTTAAACTTTTGTTGAGGGAGCTTTCGTTTTTTTACCTAACCACTAGGTAACTTATATAAACAATCATTAAATTGCCTATACTGATCAATGCTATGCCATTGCAGTAATATTGGCAATTTTCCCATACAGTCTGTCTGAGGCATGGAGAACGCAAATCCGACAGAATTAAGGTATTTCTTGGTACTTTGGTAATATGCTTCAATCACCTATCTGCCCCCTTTCCCTATCTAACCCCCCGCACCTGAACCCCCCACTAGGAAATGAAGTAAACTCATTCTTACCTAATGACTGTTGACCTCAGGCTCTGTGGCAGCCATTTTGTAACAGTGACATCATCAAGAGGGAACCTAGTCTAAGCCCCGTTAGGCCAGCCTCTCTTTGTCAGATGACACAGGTTGCTCAGCTCTGATTGGCTGAGCTAGCTGTAAGCCATATAACAGTTCTACAGTTAGTTAGACTTCACAGGAGACAAAGTGCATCATGGGAAAACCCAAACCAGGAATTGAAGAGGTAATAAATAATTCGAGATATATTATATCACTTATTAGTAGTTATGTTTGTATATGCAGAGGTAATACAGTTAAAATAGAATAAAAGCGGTGAAAGTACACCTCTCACCAGTCCGAAGTCTCTGTGTTTGCAGTATCTGTGGCCGCAGTTAGTGAGGAGCATGTAGATGGATATGGAACTTCTCCTGCTCGAAGATCCTTCATTCGGGAGGTTCTCCCCAGAGTATTCCACAAAGACCTTGTCTCACATTTGTGGAGCTTCAGGAGGTATGCTTCATGTCTGATTGCCTCTCCCAATGTGGCTGGGTTGCACTTTGCAACATATTACTGAGGAAAGAACGGAGTATCGTTCTGAAACGCGTCTAATAAGAGTTGCAACGTTATATATAGCAAAAAGACGCATTGTACACAATATATCACCAGTCTGCACTTCAGATCTTAGCACCCAGCCAGAAGTGAACACCCAGCCACATTGGGAGAGGCAATCAGACATGAAACATACCTCCTGAAGCTCCACAAATGTGAGAGACAATATCTTTGTGGAATACTCTGGGGAGAACCTCCCGAATGAAGGATCTTCGAGCAGGAGAAGTTCCATATCCATCTACATGCTCCTCACTAACTGCGGCCACAGATACTGCAAACACAGAGACTTCGGACTGGTGAGAGGTGTACTTTCACCGCTTTTATTCAATTTTAACTGTATTACCTCTGCATACACAAACATAACTACTAATAAGTGATATAATATATCTCGAATCAACTAACAGAGGAACAGTTCTATATTTACCATAAGCACAGTGACTACAAACCACTGCAACCTGCAAGGCCCTGCAGAGTCGCATATGGACAAGTTCGTACTGCTATAATCGTTTATGAAAAAGTCATTTATGAAATATACTACACAAAGATACCCTTTTTTATGAAACATCCTTCAAGCTATGCTATGTTTTTTTATATGTGTTTTACACTAAGAATTTTAATATATATACTCCTGTGATTATCATACTATGAAGATATATACTGATATATATGCCTATAGAGCCTTATGAATTTTGATACAGGTGTGTTTTTTACTTTTGCTTGTATTTTTCACTGGTTAATTTGATTTTTTTATTTGTTTCATCTTATGAATATAAAAATTATTTATCTCTACACACAATTCTGACTTATTATAATCAACCATTTATGATATAACCAGAAACGATATATATCTAAGACTATACATATTAACTTGGATAATTTAAGGGGCATTACGATAGAGAGCCTACTACTTCTATTACTCATATTTGCTGGTTCTTGGTGCCAACCAAGTAGTGCACTCGCTGTACACCCCTCTTCCTAGCAGTACTGTTAGGTTGAGTTTTTACACTAGAATATTTCATATACTTAAGTGTAAAAACTATGTTTATGATTGATTATTTATTTATTTATTTTTTAAATCAGCGCCGGAGTACCCCTTTAATATTACTCTTCCTGAGGCTCAGCGCTCTCAAATTTATTGCCTGGTTCATAAGTCATCCATCAACTCTCAATTTCAAGAGACGAGGTACACAATCCTCTCTAGATGGTACAGAGTGCCTACGAAACTCCATGCTCTTTTCCAACAAATTCATCCCACATGCTGGAGATGTGGGGTGCACGAGGACACTCTTCTCCACGTATTTTGGGACTGCCCACGCCTGAGTGCTTTTTGGGGCAGAGTTGATGGAAGTCATCAAGAAAATTACCGGACTCACTATGCATATGGGTCCTGCTCTCTACCTTTTTCATCATTGTGATATAAATGTACCTGCAAACAAACACTCCTTACTAAGGTTCCTAGTGATGGCAGCCTGGTCGTGTATTCCACTACTATGGAAGAAACAAGAACCATCCTCTAACACCCTTTTTGTATTACTAAGGTTAAGAATCTAATGTATATGGAGGACCTTACCACTAGTTTCCAAAATAAACCTGAACACTAAAAAGACTTGGTTTGCCTGTATGCAGTTTCAGGATACTGATGATTACATAGAGCTCTCAAAACACGGGAATAGCCAGATATCCCTCTCTCCAGAGAAGGAAGCCCATTGCCAAGGGGTGCCTCCTAGTGGGGAGAGCACCAAACCACCCTGATACGTAGTCCCTCCACGGACCCCTTTTTTGCATATTCAAATTTTGTATATGACAATCAATGGAGACTCGTAAATGAGTACTCCATTGGAATTTTTCACTGTTCTCCCTGAGTTCAGTGATTGTTGTGTTTTGATTACATAGAGCTCCTACAATCCTGTGCCTTAAATTGACTCCGATGATGGCTTGAATCCCATTTGAACTATATGTTGGACATGATTGGCTCAGTGGTGGTGCAAACTCCCCTAGTTCTCCACAACCCACCCCCCTTCTCCATACTTTTCTGCCCCTCTTTTTTTTCCTTCCCCTTTCCTAACCCTATCCTGCTCCTCTTTCTTTCCTTATACTCTCTGCCTAGGTTATTTTATTGCTTTTTCTCTTTTTGCCAAGATGTGGTCCTCCACATCCTATGGAAAATGTTGGACAGTTACGTAGGGTCCACACCACACAGATTCTTTGTGCCTAACTTGGTGCTATTACTGATTTATATTGCAATTGTTTATCATTGCCTCTTACTTACAGACTTGGGCTATGTAACTAAGTTTATGTTGTGTGGAATATGGTCTCTACTGTATTTTGTCTGACAAGAATAAAAAAAAAAATAAAAAAAAATTGATCATTTGCACATACATTTATACTAATACTATATTTACATTTGTATAAGACCTACATCTGTTGACATATCATTCAATAAATATATTTTAAAAATTCAAGTATATGAAAACTAAAAGAAAAAAAAAAATGTTCATGCTGTAGAAATTTCTATTGCTATGAGAAATTAGAACACTGTGTAACACAGTCTGGCATGGGACATGGATATGTCCAAATGTTTATATTCATGTGAGCCACAGGAGCAAAAGTAAAAATGAAACCCAATCTGTCAGGCGGTATATTCTCACAGTAATAATAAATTCATGGATTCATGTTGTTTTTCTATATAAACTGTCCTTTATTTTATCAGCCTTTTTCTAAAAGTATAGCATGTAAAGAACTAGAACCAAAAGGTTACATAAAATTATTTCTGTGAGACGTTTACTGGGGTGAACTAAAAAAAACTCAAAATTGTAATCACTGGTAATTTCTACTGAATGATAAGAAAATGTCTAATGGTTGATAAAATTACTCTATCCAACTAAGCCTTTGATGAATCTGGTGCCTGCATCTGAAGATAAATATGTATAGGTGACCCCTAAGGGTAAGAAGATGCTAGGAACGGCTATTCTAATATCTTTCTATATGGATAAGTAACAAAGCAGGATAAACATTATAAAATACATCACATTATATCAATAAGCAAAATTCTAATTCTTATAGGGGTTGTATCAAGATTAAGGACCCTTTTACACTCCCAATGTGAGATCAGTGAGATCCATCAAGGCAGGATCATTCGTGTGGCCATTTAAATGCATTGTTATTGACTGCACATGCCCTGTTTAGACAGTGAGATGTGCAGCAAATAATGATAATTTATATGGCTATACATAAGATTTAATCAGACAATAAAAAAGTCATTAGCACCTTCATCAGCAAATTACTGGCTCACAAATTACAAATTACCAGTCGATTATCTGGTAAATAAACACTCTAATGCTGCATTTACACGGAATGATTATCGTTAGAATTTTCGCAATAACTATCGCAATTGAGCGATAATCGTTCTGTGTAAACACAGCAAACGATCAAGCGATGAGCGAAAAATCATTCATTTTGATCTTTCAACATGTTCTCAAATTGTCATTCATTGTTCGCTAAAAATTCGCAAATGGTTTCGTGTAAAGTGTCTTTCAAAGATTCACCCTATGTAAAAGATGAGCTTAAGCGATCTTAAAAAAGATCGCATTAACGATTTTTCTTACAATTTTTTTTACGCTGATCGTTTTAAAAACCAAATTGTTGCTTTATCGTTAAACAATCGATTGAGCGAATTATTGCTCCTTGTAAACGTAGCATAAGGAACATTCATTACCAATATTTGGCCATGTAAAAGACACCTTGCACACATCCATGATTATTGTCTGCAATTGCGGATCCACAATTGCAAATAGTATATGGACCCATACACACAACCGTTAGAAAAGTTATCAGTGCACACACTGCTGAAAAACTGCAATAATAACAATATGTTAGAAGTACTGCCATTTTTTTTATACAGTGTGCACTGATGGTGACTTTTTTTAATTACAAAATCTGTCACTTTTTTTATACCTATAACTTCTGTGGTATTTTTTTCAAATTTTTCACTATGGGAATGAGGTGCTGGACCCCCACTGATGACAAGAATGAATGATACTTATTATCATTAAACAGTGCAGCTTGCTTTGGTTTTTATTAAGTAAATAAAGCCCGATTTGCACCAGAAGATGCGGTGAGTGCCATTTACTTTATCCTTTTTTGTGAAGCTTTGCTATATGTTGGCCATTAAGCGACACCCCCCCCCCCACACACACACACACACACACAGGCATTACACAACCAGTCAGGGCTGACATTATATAAGCAAGTAGTGCCAGACGCACTGTTTAACTTTTTAAACACGCTACGCTTTCTGCAGTTTAATGAGCACACCTGTTAGTCAGACTGACGATATAAACATGGTTGTGGTACCCCCTAAAAAGACATGGACACTACTATGAATGCTGGTAGGTAGAATGCGAGTTCATTTTTTGCGTCCTGCAACTACAATGATGAAGTTCAAATAAAAACCTTGGAAATGAAAGTGATATCCTTAGTTGAAAAAGAAACAAGACTATTCTGGACGGTGAAATCTCTTCAGTCATATTCAGACTGTGCAAAAAGTACCTAGAGGACTAAGAGTATATAAACCTCCGTCTCAATTTACATATGATGAAGAATTTGTTAAAGGGGTTATCCAATGCTACAAAAACATGGCCACTTTCTTTCACAGACATCACGACTCTTGTCTCCAGTTCAGGTGCGGTTTGCAATTAAGCTCCATTTACTTCAAAGAAACTGAGCAGCAAAACCCCGCGGGTGGGGCTGTCTCTGGAAGAAAGTGGACATGTTTTTGTAGTGCTGGATAACCCCTCTAAGGAAAGGGACAAAGTTCGTGAAAATCATGCTTTACGTGCATCTGGTTCTTGAACGTAATATAAAAGAGTATAAACATATTAAAATAGTGCTTGGGAAAGCAACGACTGAGCTAGGGTCAAGGTTGACAGAAGAACAAATGACTGTTTTATTTAAAAAAACTGGAAAAAAACGTTAATTGTTGTACAGAGAGAAAAGATTGTAAAAAAGAAAAATTTGTCAGTGACAAAATTGATTATGAGAATGGTAGGATTTTTCATTGGGTCAAACAAACTGAAATCCAATTATGTAGCAAAATCTAAACAGAAAGCTAAACATGGTAAGATGGTAAGAGACAATATAGTACTGATTTTGGAACAACAGAGTCAGATTCAAGCTTGTCGGGCAGCGGCTCTAATGAAGATTCAGTGAGACTCCCTTTAGGAAATGCACCGGGAGGGGCAAGAGGATGAATAACAGGAGGATATATGAGGCCAAAAAGCCAAGAGAAGAACAAAAAAAGAACATCATGTGGAGACACCAATAATCCCCACAAATGTTGTGAACATTTCTGACACAGCTATTCCAGATGACTGTTTGAAGGTTTTGGCTAAAGATCTGAACTTTGGAATATCGGAATATTTTGATTATGCCAGCTCTGAAATAGATTTCCATACAGCAATGAGAAAAATCAATTTGTTTAGATTCTTTGCAGTTGAGAATAATGTCTGTATTGAGGAGAGAGGGGGGAGGGCAAAGTTCTCGCTATAATCGGTCCTTTAAGGTTCTCAGTTGTAGAAGGGATGTCTGAAGATTACAGAAAAATAGTGAAGGTGCTGTCTGATATTGAATTTAGGGATGGAGCTGAATGAGAGATAGTGAACAGTGACCTTGGCATTCAAGTATTCACTGCAAGTAATAGGTCCACCTTTTGGCCCGATGTGGAGCCAGGTGGAGCTATTGACCTTTTTTCCTAAGTTGGGGTAGGTTCACACTAGAATCCACACTGATAAATTCCGGCAGATTGTGTGGTTTGTACCTGTGCCATAGACACTATTCTATGGCTCGTCAGATTCTGCGCTCGACTGAAAGAACTGACATATCTATTCTTTTCAGCAGAACGCAGAATCGACCCAGCTGTAGAACTTCTCAGTGCGGATTCCGTAGCGTAAACCTACCCTCATTCTGAAAAACATTTGTTCTGTGCTGTACCCATGAATTTATCAGATACTGAGAGACAAGCATTAAAATGGTTGGAGTCTAGGTCAGACTTGAAAATTAGGCAGATTGAGAAAGGTGGTAGTACAGTCATTATGTCCTGGCAATCCAGAAAACCTACCTCCAGCAATTCCATATTGCATTATAGGAGTTCACACCCTGCAGTAGTAGTAGATTATTAAGATTGAAGCAAATAAATAGCAGACACAATTTATTTGAATTACAGGCTATTATACAACAGTTATACAACTTTGTAATGTATGTTATGTCTGTGAATCGCCCCCTTCCCCGTGTCCCACCATCCCCGCCCGTGTACCCGGAAGTGTGTGGTGCATTATACATTACCTGATCATGTCGCTGCCGGAGCCGGTCCCGGGACGGAGATATCCCGGTGAGAAGCCGACACGCGCGCTGTGGAGATGAGTCCAGCGTCCATAGAGAATGAATGGAGCCGTGCGCGCGCAGCAGAGATAAGTCTGGCTCCATTCATTCTCTATGGACGCTGGACTCATCTCCACAGCGCGCGCGACGGCTTCTCACCGGGATATCTCCGTCCTGGGACCGGCTCCGGCAGCGGGACTTGGCGACATGAGGTAAGTATAAGGGGATCTATCTGGGGGTCGGGAGCCTGTCACCCCGGCGCGGGGGGTGACAGGTCCTCTTTAATAGCTAGAGATGAGAGAACCTGGAGCATGCTCGAGTCCATCCGAACCCGAACTTTCGGCATTTGATTAGCGGTGGCTGCTGAACTTGGATAAAGCCCTAAGGCTATGTGGAAAACATGGATATAGTCATTGGCTGTATCCATGTTTTCCAGACAACCTTAGAGCTTTATCCAACTTCAGCAGCCACTGCTAATCAAATGCCGAACGATCGGTTTCGGATGGACTCAAATATGCTCGAGGTTCGCTAATCTCTATTAATAACATGTAAAAAAACCTGTGTTGTGTATATAGTGACATGTCCCTGTGGAATGTACTATATTGGGAAAACTATCTGAAAACTGCATACTAGGTTCCGTGAGCATAGACACTCAATAACAACCGGAAAGGGGGCTCCAAAGTTAATAGATCACGTTAGGAAAGTTCATCATAGTAATTAAGAGGTACTGAAATTTTCTAGTCTAGAGAGGGTTAATACCCCTGTAGATGGAGGAAATAGACACAGAAAGTTGCTCTAAAGGGAGGCATATCTCATCTCTTTCTTTAATGCATTAGGACTATTAGGTTTGACTGAGAAGAATGAAATTCGTGCTTTTATGTAGTTGCAGTTGTACATTATTTTTTGTGCACACTCCCATTTATACGTAGCATGAACATGACATGCGCTCGCGGCTAGTATCTCTCCCATGCACCAAGTTTTTATGGAGTAAAACCTGATTTGCACCAGAAGATGCGGTGAGTGCCTTTTACTTTATCAATTTTATCAAAGCTTTGGAATATGTATGCTTATTCTCTAAATATCACTAAAATGAAGACTCCATTATGAAGAATAACATGGCTCTATATTGCTGAAAGGAACAGATTTCTCCCATGCAAATAATTCAAATCCTAAACATATTTCTGAGTAAATGAAGAGTCACATTTAGCCATAGAATACACATGATAACAGCATATCACTATTTTCTAATCGTCTCCTTATTTTTAGAAATCAAGACCACATATATATTATCATTATCCTCTATGCTTAGAAAAACCACAAAGATCCCAGTAGTATGATCTCTCCTATCACCGAATACCTTACGATACATTACATTTCTCCAATAAGCATTGTAGTGTGGTAACAATGGCAGAAGCACTTTTTTTTAACTACCATGAGTAACCAGGATATTGCAGTGAAGTAATGTCTTATGCATCTCTGTAGCCAGAAAGCTCAATCTCATCATTGGCCCATTACTGTGTTGACCTCTGGTAGATTATCTTACAGTATTCATCTAACCATGGTATGAAAGTGTAATAAGACTCCAAATACAAATACCTTAGTTTAGCAGTTGACAGGATATGCAGTAATACAATTTTCCTTAGTCAGCTGTGATCAGAGAGGTGTTGGGAATAATGATTCATGTTTCTCTAAATAAGTCAATGGTTGGTTATGTACATATTGAATGCCAACATGGGTTGGGTTCCTCAGAATACCTCATACCTTTGTATTTTTGACTTATCATGTTCTGTTTTTGGTGTTGATATTGTAATGCGAGTCACTACCCAAGTGCATAGGAGAGAGAATGCATCTGTGTATAATGTTGTGATATCATGTATCAATTTTTATTAGTAGGCTATGGTCAGAGAGGTGTTGGGAATAATGGTTTATATCTGTATTTTCATGTTACTCTATGTTAAGTAAGCATTTGTTACTTACGATGATAAAAATTCAACAGGAAGCTCTCGTCTGATGCTACTGGAGTGACCCAGACTTGTAGGTGGACATTCCAGGGATGGTTTGCATACACGTTAAACATAAAATCCTTGGTGGTTCTATTACCTTTAATATCTGAATCTCTGCTTGAGTCCATCAAGAAGAACATAAAAGTCAGTGAATAACAAGAGCACACACATCCACTACAGTGCTATTGTGTTATCTTTATTAGGAAGCTCTACTGAATGGCCATTATTAGGGTTGTTTTCCCTTTAATAAAACTCTCCTGACCTGGTATTAAAGATTGTAGAGAGAAGCAGGCTGTGGTTTGGTTGTAGTTAATGTATAATTTGGAACATATGGTATTTTAAAATAGTCTCTATTCTTTGTGGAGTGCTCAGATGTGTGAGAGTCTGGCTAATGATGGACAATTAGTCATTTAACAGGCTATGTGAGCTGCCTTGCATGGATTTCCATTTGTTAATATTTGCTCTTCAAATATTTTGTTAGAAACGTTTACAACATATTTTATCTGCAGACCAGACGGTAGGACATCTGGGGAAGGTTCTCTCCCTGGATTTTCATCAAGACAAGCCACTCTGGGCTTCCAGGCACCCTAAACCTTCTATTTGTTCAATGCTGGAAAAAAAATGTAATAAAACAGAATATAGACTGGATTTATGATTTAATCAAAAGCACTTTACCATATGGCAGCTGTGTTAGCAACAGGCTGTTTGTTTTGAAGAAGGAGAAAAACTCATGGGGAAAGCCAGTCAAGGCCTCTGAAGCCTTCAGGCCCATGCATAGCAAGGAGAGAGATGCTCAGGTCACATGACCAGCAAGTGCTGGGAGTTCCTAAGTCAAGACACAAAAAGGACTCCAAGAGCCTTGGGTAGCCATAAACTCAGACCAAGATGAAGAGGATATTGGCCAATGACTAAATACTGCACAGCTGGGTACAATTCTGGAGGAGCAGCCAGGTCTATGCAGTTGTATGCAGTGTATGGAGAGTGCTGTCCACACACAGCTAGTGCTGAAATCCACACATCCCAATATGCATCACTGCTGTCAGGCTCTCTTTGATTTTTGAGTATTGGTTTTGTAAGCTCACTATATTCCCAGCATACTGTGGAAATCTACAACTTTATAGTCTATATATTTATTGTTTTATTAGAAATATTCATTGATATTATACAGTATTAGTTTAATACATGGAATGTAAGTTAATGTGAATTAAACACTGCCTATTCCCACACTAACTGTATTTTAGTCAGCTATGATTTGCTTTGGTGAATGTTGCACCTGACTATTATATATATATATGGAACTTTTAATATTGCATAACCCACTTATGAATTATTAGCTTTCTTGCATAATTCATATAGATAGTTACAGAGATGCTGCACATTACTTCCAGAAATATTAATACCTGCAAAAAGCAGGTGTACAAACATGAGACTCCTCCCTGCTGTGGTCCTGTCCTGTGATGTCAGCCACATCATCTATAAGATATCAGTACATGGTCCTCCTCCTCACAATGCCAGGCTCACACTAAGGTGTGAAGGCAGCAAGGGAGGAATATGGAAAGCTGCTCAGTGGAAGGTAAACTCACTCTCCAGTCATTTTATGAATAGATACAATCTAAACTTCTAAATCTAAATGCAAATTGCATATCTATTTGTTAAGTATAAAACAGTATATTGACAAAACAGAATGTATTTATATTCATAGTAATGTATTATTCATGTAGACACAAAATAACTTTGATCAATAGTTTACTAGCTACTCAGCTTCTGTAAAATATAGAATTATATGTATGTATAAGTATATGGTAAAAAAGCTACATTTTCCAATGGAATGGACTGAGCGTTTCATTCACTTGAATGTGTAACTACTATTAATTCACCTTAATAGTACCATTCTTGCTTAATAATGTAGCTTTTTGTAATCCCTGCTAATTTAATGTTTTGCAATGTAATATTCCAATTTGTAACACTGTCATAGTGTAAACAACTTTTAATAATAGGAAAATGTACTTCAGAATTTCTTTTTATTAGAGAAAACTATGAAACCCCATCTGTAATCATTTGTTTCCTCATCCATACTTTTGCACAAAAAGGCTACTGAAATGTGAGCTCTTCCCCCCCATCCTCCCCCCCCCCCCCAAAAAAAAAAAAAATTATAATACATTGTGCACAGTCAGGAAACTTTAGTGACAGTAGAAATGAAAACATTTGCATCACCGAGTTAAGATATTCAGAGTTGGGAGAGGCGTTTAGGAATGGCATTGTGTGTTCAGTAACCTTATTACAATGTATTAATATTTATTCTATAATAACATCATGGTTATTGCACATTTAGTACCTTAAGATGGCATTTTTTTTTCTAAACACCTCTCCCGTGTAAATAGTTAGATATATCGCTATTTTCAGGATCTTTGTTTGCTGTTAGTGAATAGGAAAATTATTGTATGTAAATAAAGTGTAAACAATTTGGCATCTTTTAATATGCTTTGTCTTTTAATTTGTTGTCATTTTCAAGATAATCAATTGCTGTCAATGAATAGGAACATTTTAGTTTATATCTAGAGGCTAAAATTCACCACAGATCTTATACTACAGTTTTCTATTCTATTTGGTGAAGGTTATCTGCTGTAAGCTACACAATCTGTATGCCAGGCTATCTACATTATGGGGCCCAAAATAGATTTGGGCTGTTCTTGATGTGTGAAAGGGTTTCTTAAACACATTCCCGCTATGTCAGATGAGTCTTATGAGACCATGCTGGAGTCACATGCCCACGTATCTCTATCAGCAACAGGCTAAAACAACTGTATATTGTACACCAAAGCTACCTCACACCAGTTCACTTGCATAGGATGGGTAAGATTCCAGGCCCTTTCTGCAATAAATGCCAGTTTGAACAGACCGGGTTTTGACTTATTCAGAGCGATAAGTGAAGGGGGGTAAGACCCATCACATCATAATATTTTTTAAGAGAAACACTATTCTTTGCTGGATTGATAGGAGACCCCCTCTGTAGATAAGTGAATATTGCTTGATTAGGCTATGTTCACACAACGTATATTTCCATAAAATCACGGCCGTTGTACAATGGCCGTGATTGTTACGAGAATATACGTTGCATTGCTGTCTATGGGATCCTGGCCGGAGCGTATAGACATAGTATACGCTTCTGCGGCCGCTATTCATTAAATAGCGGCCATAGGAAACCATGTCGGTGCACACTATGCAGCGAGTGGCTCCGGCCGCTCACTCCACAGCGTGCAGTGGAGAGTTCTGATGCGGACGCGCACGGATGCACCGGAATCAGAACCCTGCAGCCGGAAAGATCATCCGGCCAGTACTGCAGTACCGGACGGGATGATCTTTTCAGAAACCGGCCATTCCGTGACCCGGCCGGGTCACGGAACAGCCGGTCTCTTAAGCAGTCTGCACATGGCCTAACACTGTAGTGTCTAATGAGGAGATAGTTTACAAACATAGGAAATGCCCAGCTATGTTCGAGAAAATTTGGGACACATGGGAGGAAATGTATTAAAAGGCGAAAATGCCTTTTTTCAGCGCAGATCAGCGGAAAATATTTGCAAAAGGTCTTTTTGCAAATATTTTATTCGCATTGGGCCAATCGGCGCCACTTTCACCAGTGGGGCGGAGAGGGGGCATTACGGGGGGTGTGGCAGCATTCAGAGGAGGCGTGGCCTCTGCGTGTGCTGCATTTATAATTTTTCCTGGGAAAAATGATACTGAAACCTACGACAGCTCTGAGCTCGTGAAGGTTTCAGATTATTCGCATGAACGGGCTCCGTGCGTATGGGATCTATGTAGAGGCAATGCGCCTCTACATAAATCCCCTAAGCTCCAGAGCTGAGGGGACATTTGTAAGCCCGGCATAAAAAACGCCGGACTTTATAGATGTCCCCCATGGTGTAAGTCACCTCGAACACTAATCACAGTTCAGGATCTGCCTAACCCTGACTGATTCTGATTTCATGTCTTGGAAAAACACCTCTTTCACACAGAGACTAGAGACTTTTCCCTGTTTCGGTGATGTTCATGTTTTTTAAATGCCATAATTGGTTGCCTTTATGGCACCTTATCTTTTCTATGTTTATGCTGCTGATAGCAGTCTTCCAATGCATTCACATACTTCAGATTGTACATGGATATTCCTGTTTGATTGGCTTTTCTTCCTGCTTATGCTGTATTATAAGTCATATTTCACATTCTAATAAAACTTAAAAGGATTTTTTAAACTGGACACAGTTGCCTCAGTAAACCTCAGTAATGGATCTGAATGGTTTTTCAGACATGGCGAGATAAAACAAAAAAAAAAATTTCTATTCACTGACAGCAAACAGCAAACTTAAAATAGCAAAGAATGACATTTATTAGAAATCATTACTATTGTACGGCAAGTCATTGTGCAGTGATTAAGCTTTATTTAAGCAAAATCAGAAACCCCCTTTAAAACAAATTTGTTTTGTTTTTAAGAAACTCTTTGGAAAAAAATCTGAGCTTAATTAATTGTGAAAGTTGGTTTGTGATTTGGTTGCTATAGGCAACAAAGGCAGTTTTTTTTTTTAGACATTTTCAATAAATTTGTTTGCATTTGTACAGAAAACTATGATACATTTTGCTTCCAAATTCCTAATATATATATATATATATATATATATATATATATATATATATATATATGTAGTGGTACCTTGGTTTAAGAGTAACTTGATTTAAGAGCGTTTTGATATAAGAGCTCACAGTTTTTCAAAATTATGACTTGGTTTAAGAGCATTGCTTTTGTTTAAGAGCTCCCTGTACTGTGGGAGCGCGCATGGAGGAGGGGCATGGTCTGCATAGCGGGGTCTACAGCCCTGTACTCAGACCCAGAAGGTCTTCCTCACCTTCCAAATCATACCAGATCCACTTCAGGCTGGGGCTTGCATCAGGGGACAGGACTGTGGAGGTAATCTCTCCATAGCTGTAACCCCTCTCTCCCTGGACAGAGAGCACTGCTATACTGTGCCCACACATCTGCCCTGTTCATTCCTTCATACTCCCTGCAGTCTCTGTCCGTCCTTGTGTTTCCCATCCTCTCCATTACTGTAAAGTAACCTATAATATCACATATTCTGCTGTTTCTGAATGTTTGTTTCATTAATTTTACATGTTATTCAGAATAATAAATCACTATTTTTGGAGTGTGGAACCAATTGTCTGCATTTCTGTGATTTCTTATGGGAAAATTTGCTTTGGTTTAAGAGTGGATTTGGATTACAAGCACGGTCCCAGAACGAATTATGCTCGTAATCCAAGGCACCACTGTGTATATGTATGTATATATATATATATATATATTATATAGATAAGAGGTAGCTACTGACCTAGGTTTCAGACGTCTATACTTACATAAAGACCATAAATTACAAGAAGAAAATGAAAATGCCAAGGTTTTCTTGCTGTGCCACATATGTTTCTGACCGAGGTGATGAAGAGTATTGAGACAATCATGTGTAATATAGAGCTGTACGATTCATTTTGTTCTTTAGTGTCAGATAGTTAGCAAAGTCTTTGGAGTACTGCGTGGGATGCACATAATCTCCTGTACTAAGGTTGAGCAAATAGTGGAAACAGTAATTATATTTCCCTGCTACAGCTTCTAATGGAATTAATTGTGTTTACGTAGCCTTGTTAATGCAGTGATAGTGTTATGAGGGTTTAACATAACAATTTTACTACTGTTGCCTGGAGATGGATAGACCAATGCTTGCCAAACTTTACTATGAATAGATATGCTTATCTGGTTTTAAAAATGCTATTTTCTTTCTTTCTGCTTCTTTGTTTCTCTGAAATCAACATTGAGGGGCACTCGTATTATTGAGTTTGCGCTACTATTTTGGCTAATAATTAGTTTTTGTGCAGGGCATAAAAGAATTAGAATAAAGAAGAATAAAGAATTACAAAAGCATTTGCTCCACCTTTGAGCAGTTTGCGCCATCTGTGCTATTTTAAATTTTTACAGGGGGTGCAGATTCATCAAGGCCAGTGTGCCTTGCACACAGCACAGAAAAAAAAATGCAAGCACAATGAATTTTTTTTTTTTTTTTTTTTTACAGATGATACATTTTCCCTTTAACCCCTTAAGGTCAATGCCAATTTTCGTTTTTGCGCTTTTGCTTTTTCCATGTTATGTTTAAAAGGACATAGCACATTTTTCCACCTAGAAACCCACATGTGCCCTTATTTTTTGCGCCACTAATTGTACTTTGCAATAACTGGCTGAATATTTGCATAAAGTACACTGTGAAACCAGAAAAAAATTTAATGTGTGGTGAAATTGAAAAAAAAACACCTCATTTCTTTTATTTGGAGGGTATTTGTTTCTACGCCGTAAACCTTGGGGTAAAACGGATATGTGATGAATGTTCCTCAAGTCGTCACGATTAAAACGATATATAACATGTATAACTTTTATTTTATCTGATGATCTGTAAAAAAAATTCAAACCATTGTTAACAAATATGTTCTTAAAAATCGCTCCATTCCCAGGCTTATAGCGCTTTTATCCTTTAGTCTATGGGGCTGTGTGAGAAGTAATTTTTTGCGCCATGATGTGTTCTTTCTATCGGTACCTTGATTGCGCATATGCAACTTTTTGATCACTTTTTATTACATTTTTTCTGGATTTGATGCGACCAAAAATGCGCAATTTTGCACTTTGGATTTTTTTTTGCGCTTACGCCGTTTACCGTGCGAGATCAGGAATGTAATAATTTAATAGTTTGGGCAATTACGCGCACGGTGATACCAAACATGTTTGTTTATTTGTTAATTTATATTTATAAAATGGGAAAAGGGGGGTGATTTGGACTTTTATTAGGGGAGGGGATTTTGTATTAATAAAAACACTTTACTTTTATTTTTACTGTAACTTGAAGTCCACCTGGGGGACTTGTATATACACAGCATTGATCTCTTATAGAGATCAATGCTGTGTATATACACAGCAAAGATCAGTCACATCGGTGATAGATTGCTATGGCCTGCTGCAGGCCACAGCAATCTATTGCCGAGCCGGGATCAGCGTCATTGCGATCACGGGGGGTAAATCCGGTCTTCTGGCCGGGCCGACCCACTAGACACCAGGGACGTTGTAATTTGACACCAGGACACAGTTGTAATTTGAATGTAAAAATTTTACACATTGTAAAATTCTTTATTTTACAATGTGTGCACTGACTGACTGACATTATACCATAAATTTTGATGTAACATATAAAATAGATTCAAAATACAACTGGCTTTTATACCTACTTTACTGTTGTATTTTGTTTTTATTATATGTGAACATCCATAATCCACTTACATACATAAATAAATAAATAAAATTACTTAAATAAAAGAAATAAATTTAAAAAGTCTGTCTCCAGACAAGCCTTAAACTGGCTTCATCATTGCTGTCCCGATGAAGAGCAATTCTGACAACTATGATAATTTATATGTACGCAGTTGTCTAATATGTAGGTTTAACATGTTTTTAAGAGATTACAATTATGCAATGATGTGCTAGACACCCACTGATCTAGAGAATATGGTTGCCTAATTCCCAGCAGAAAAGTGGTCTCTTCTTTAAGTAGTGAGACTGAGCACTAGGATTGCAAACCTGATTTTTTTTCTTCTTGAAGACTTTTACAAAAAAATGTATTTTAAATGGCCAACTTGGAAAAACCAGAATGAATGTTTGCCAAGTAGGCAGGGCTCTGTGCAAAGTGGGTGGGTTGGGCCAAAAGGTGTGGCCTCCCAAGCCTGCTAAATTTACTAAAACACCAGCAAACAGGCATACATTTAGCTGCCACAAAAAATAATAATAATAATAAAAAAAAAAAAATAATAATAATAATAATTTGTAGTAAAATTGGCTTAACAACTGTTTAGATAATGGCTGATGTTTTTATTTACTACAAAGAAACACATTATTTAAAAAAATCTGCTGATTTTAAAGAGAAACTATAATGTTTTGCGGGCAGCAGAATATTCTTTTGTCGATACAGACACCCGCCAGGTATGGTTTTCTTACAACAGTGCTTTTTATTACATTGGTAGGTGGCCACCTTATGCTAGTGGGAAAAGGCGGCCACCTGTTGATAATGACGGCCGCAAATAATGACAGCCTCCTTTTCACGATATATTATGGTCTGTTCCCATAAAGAAAACATAGCCAAAAAATTGCCAGTGTGAACAAAGCCTAAGGCTATTTAGGCATGGTCTATAAATGATATACCATGAATATGTAGCCAAAACAAAATTTCCTAGGCACAATCCTAATAAAATTCCAATAAGCTTTATATGTCTTCTATAAACAGACACAGTGGTCGGCACAACACCTAGGAAGAGATTTATCAAACTGGTGTAAAGTAAAATTGGCCCAGTTGTCCCTAGCAACCAATCAGATTCCACCTTTCATTTTCTGAAGAGTCTGTGAAGAAAGAAAAGTGGAATCTGATTGGTTGCTAGGTGCAGCTGGGCCAGTTTCACTTTACACCATTTTGATAAATCTCCCCCCTAGTGTATAGCACACATGCATCAAGGCTCTTTTTAGACATCAGAGAAATCTCTAATTTCATAATTCCAACCGTTAAGTTCATAACCATAATCCATATGTAAAGAAATAAGGATAGTACCCACATGACTTACATAATGTGGTTCTTTAGCGCAGCAATGATAAAATCATGACAATCATACAGTTGTTTATAGATAGCTTTAGTGAAGGAATTTATGGTTTCAGCACTGCATACTGAAGAATACCTAAGGTTGAACCCATAAGTGCAAAAGAACAAAGACATTTTAGTAGCTGTATTTTCTCTATTCAGAGAAAACTTAGCAAGAGGTATGAATTCTTTCTACTTATTTTAAGTGTTGGAAACATAACTTTAAAACTGTTCTAATGGCAGGATATAGAGATCAGTCTGATACTTCCCTCCCCAGTTGTGTTGACCGCACAATTGGTGCTCCTTGCTCTACCGTCACAGGACTTTACGTCCTCTAAATGCAACCTAGCTGCACATTTAGTGGTGGCTGCTAAGTTATTGATACCATTGCATTGATTAGGCACTCTACCCCCCACTTGTGCCTAATGACTGGATAAGGTCAACCAGATTTGCAGACTTAAGGAACTTACAAGTTGGGCGAATGGGTCCCATGATGCGTTCTTAAAAATATGGTCACCTTGGCTAACGTACAAAAGGTACTGCCATAACTACTCCCCAGCTAACTTTCCCTCTCCCCCCTCCCACTGGGGACCACCGTTCTTTCACCTCAGACACCTCTAACCTTGAATAAGTGTGTGACATGACTGCCCTAACGCACCTCTCCACTTCTAGGCCATTTTGTATGATTTCATACGATTTTGATTCTGTAATACTTGTATGTGTCTCCCTCGCTACTTTCTGGAGTAAAGCCTCTGGCATGCTTCCCAGACAGATGCTGACTCCTCCATCTTCTCCTGGTCACCTGAGATTTTGCAGGGTCGAGACGTCATCCCTTCCAAACGAGGACACTTGCATGGACATTGATCGAACGTGCCTTTACCCCTCCCCTTCCCCCATGTTATTGTTGTTTTGCCTTTTCTTGTCGCTATGTTTGCGCTTATACCTCAATAAAAACAGAATTGTTAAAAAAAACTGTTCGAATGACATTCTGGCCATCGGACTGAGGCTGGAAAGCAGAGGAGAAGGAAGGAAAGACTCCCAGTCGGGCACAGAATTCTTTCCAGAATTTACAAACGAACTGTACTCCCCCTATCAAATTCAATAATTTTAGGCACCATGTAACCGAAGATTATTATTTAGAGGAATCAAATGACACATTTTCGAAAACACATCAATGACAACCCACATGACAGTCTTTCATTTGGAGTCTTCCATTTTTAAGTATATTAGATGTTTATGTTTTGTCAATGGTGTATGTATAATATGCAGAAGTACAAAGGATTGTTTTCACGATTTTATACATTGCATAAACTACAACAACAAACTTCCAAAATTAGTTTCTAGGTACTTGATGGTCTAGTACATATCCAAAAGGGGGAGTATAGAGGATATAGAAAACCAAATGTATATAATACATTATTGGACTACAAGAGTAATCATCCGGAGTGTGAGACAGTAGTAACATATGGACAGTTTTTGCGCATAAAAAAAATCAATATCAGGATTAGGATTAAATGAGAGAAGCTATCCAAGAGAATTATTAGATAAAGCTGTAAGACAAGGTTCTAGTAAAGATCAGATACAGTTGCTGAAAGGACAAAAAGAAAACACATGAACAAGAATAAAGTACAGATTAAGATGGAAAGTAAGAATAACATGGACAAAACGAAAATATGTTTGCTTTACATTTTGGCCATTATCAAATGCCATTAAAGGGGTTATCCAGCGCTACAAAAACATGGCCACTTTTCCCCCTGTCTTGTCTCCAGTTCAGGGTGGTTTGCAGTTGAGCTCTATTTACTTCAATGGAACTGAGTTCCAAACCCCACCCAATCTGGAGACAAGAGAGGGGGCAAAGTGGCCATGTTTTTGTTAGCACTGGATAACCCATTTAAGGGTACCTTCACACAGGACGACTCGCAGCGGAAATCTGGCTGCGAGTTTTGCAGTGAGATCTGCTACAAGGTAAGGTCCTTGCAGGTCCCTGTGAAAGACAGCTGCAAGTATGTAATTCACCCACTCCCTTAACCCCTTAATTGGCTCCTGCTGTCTGTATACATTACCTCTTCTTGCTGCAAGGGGTCCCGGCTTCCTGCTCTGCCGCCCAGCCAATCAGTGTGTTGCCCAGCCGCAGCCATTGATAGGAGAGCAGGAAGCCGGGAGCAAGGAGACAGGTAATGTATACAGACAGCGGGAGCCGATTAAAGGGTCAAGGGGGCGGGTGAATTACATACTTGCTGCGAGTATGTATTCACAGGGACCTGCCAGGACCTTACCTTGTAGCAGATCTTGCTGCAAAACTTGCAGCAAGATTTCCACTGCGAATCGTCCTGTGTGAAGGCACCCTAAGAGTGCAATTCTAAAACATCCTTTATTTGTGTTAGTTCTCCAGGGACCAATTGTCACATTCAGGAAAAGTAAAAATTTGGCTGACACACTAATACGCAGCAAATTCAAAGAAAAAGACTGCAAAGTTTGCAGACAGATTTCTGGTGGCATTTTCTATTGCTTCTGAGCTTATCCTGAGGCTGGGTATACATTGTGCTGTCACGTTTTCATCTAGCTGTTTGCTAGATGAAAACGTGATATCTTTGCAACATGTGAATGCAACTAAAGGGTTCTAGAAACCATAGTTTTTTAGCATATTTACATGGTGTACTAACCCTGGAAGAAGCTGCGACGTGTGCCACAGGTATTGAGGCTATAGGCCTGCCTCTTCTTTACTTTGCATTATAGGTTGTGTGGCTGACTGTTCTACCTGCTGGAGGTATACTTACAGTATATGGTAGTAGGTTTGTTCCCCATCATTCTTATACTCATTCTCCATATATACTTCTCCATTTTTGAGTAATTTAGCCCTTGCCTGGACTTATCTTTGTATTAAATAAAGCTTTTTTTTACCTTCCTATAAAATGTTCTCTCTCTCTTTTTGGTACACATCACTTTTCTTGTTTAAAGTGTACCTGTTGTTATAACTTTCAAAATCTAAAACAGTAGATGTGATATACAGTGCTCGCCAAAAGTATTGACACCCCTGCAATTCTGTCAGATAAAACTCAATTTCTTCCAGAAAATGATTGCAATCACAAATGCTTTGGCAATAATATCTTCATTTATTTTGCTTGCAATGAAAAAACACAAAAGAGAATGAAAAAAAAAGTCAAAGACAAAAGTATTGGTACCCTCAGCCTAATGCTTGGTAGCACAACCTTTACACAAAATAACTGAACAACCGCTTCCGGTAACCATCAATGAGTTTCTTACAATGCTCTGCTGGAATTTTAGACCATTCTTTTTTGGCAAATTGCTCCAGGTCCCTGAGATTTGAAGAGTGCCTTCTCCAAACTGACATTTTGAGATCTCTCCACAGGTTTTCTATGGGATTCAGGTCTGGACTCATTGCTGGCCACTTTAGAAGTCTCCAGTGCTTTCTCTCAAACTATTTTCTTGTGTGTTTTGGGTCATTGTCCTGCTGGAAGACCCATGACCTCTCAGGGAGACCCAGCTTTCTCACTCTGGGCCCTACATTATGCTACATTTGCCAGTGCCAGAGGCAGCAAAGCAACCCCAGAACATCAGGGAACCTCCGCCATGTTTGACTTTAAGGACAGTCTTCTTTTCTTTTGAAGGCCTTTTTTTCCCCCTGTAAACTCTATGTTAATGCTGTTTCCCAAAAAGCTCTACTTTTGTCTCATCTGAGCAGAGATCATTTTTCCAAAAAGTTTTTGGCTTTCTCAGGAAAGTTTTGGCAAACTCCAGCCTGGCTTTTTTAAGTCTCTGGGTCAAAAGTAGGGTCTTCCTGGGTATCCTACCATAGAGTCCCTTTTTATTCAGACGCCGACGGATAGTACAGGTTGACAATGGTGTACCCTCGGACTGCAGGGCAGCTAGAATTTTTCTGGATGTTAGTTGAGGTTCTTTAGCCACCATCTGCACAATCTTTTGTTGAAATCTCTCGTCAATTTTTCTTTTTCGTCCACATCTAGGGAGGTTAGCCACAGTGCCATGGACTTTAAACTTCTTGATGACACTGGGCACAGTAGACACGGGAACATTTAGGTCTTTGGAGATGGACTTGTAGCCTTGTGATTGCTCATGCTTCCTCACAATTTGGCTTCTCAAGTCCTCAGACAGTTCTTTGGTCTTCTTTCTTTTCTCCATGATCAATGTGGTACACACAAGAACACAGGACAGAGGTTGAGTCAACTTTAATCCATTTCAACTGGCTGCAAGTGTGATTTAGTTATTGCCACCACCTGTTATGTGGCACAGGTAAGCATCACATGATTTTTCTAAGGGTGACAATACTTTTGTCCACCCCCTTTTTTATGTTTGGTGTGGAATTATATCCATTTTGACTTTTTGACTTTTGGCTTTTTGACTATTCTTTTTGTGGTTTTCTATTGAAGACAAATTAAATGAAGAGATTAATACCAAAGCATTTGTGATTGCAATCATTTTCTTGAAGGAATTGAGTATTATCTGACAGAATTGCATGGGTTCCAATACTTTTGGCCAGCACTGTAAAGCAAGTTTGCAATTTACATTCATTATTTATTTATTTATTTTTGTTATCATACTGTAAAACAAAGCCATACTTACCAGAAATCGAAGTCCAGTCCCCTGAAGACAGAGAGAGATTTTTATTGGCCAACAGGCACTACATTAGATGCAATTAATTTCAGCTATGGCATTATAGTGTCTAGCCAAGTATTACTGCATGCCTATATAGTAACAGTTTGTGATTGGGAGAACTCATTCGGATGTTAGTAAATAAAATCCCAAAGTGTAGAATAAGGAGTTATATATTTAGCACTAATAAATAGTTCACTAAAGAGTCTTTTTTCCTCAATATAGGTAGCTGTTAAATCGTCGACTTGCAGAAATGTTAGTGCCATCTTTGAAATTGAAGAAGTTAAATGCTTATTTTGCATCTCTAAAGCAGAAACGTGGTTGATTGTTACTAGAAATAATGACTCACATGGCCCATTTTTCAACACTATTCTCATGGTGTTCTGTATTATTTTTACTTTGGGAATTAAAATGCATTTGCTACACTTGGGTATTATTCTTCACTATAATGTCTTTAAAGCTTTGAATGCAGTATGCATTCAGCTGGGATGAGAGTCACTGACACTGTTCTTTAGTTAACATTATGTGCCGCATGATGCTCTCTTGTTCTCTTCTCTTTTATAACATGATTGCAAGGCACAATGTAAAATGGGCTGCTTCTAAAATGCTACATTTGCAACAATAGTTTTTCATATGAAACTGTTCATATGGATTTAGTCCACTGATAACAGAAAAAAAGAAAATGGCATACAAGGGTGCACATCCTTATACAGTTGTTTTTAATATTATTGTTTTAACCTACAGAGTGGTGTACACAGGGAAAAGATGGGAATAAATAATAAAACCAAGAAAATACAATAGCAGAAGCTTACTAGGTAATAGACAAGTAAAGAGGAAGACAGGATCGTGTCTTTGCAGGATTAAATTCTATCAGTGAAAGGAGAAAGAGACAGAAGGTTAGGTTATAGGTTGCTAATACAATTGTCTAGCAAAAACAGTGTTATTGCAGGTTGTAAGCTTTACTAATAAGGGATTTAAGGTTGCCTTAATTTGGATGTTGGTAAGGTAGATGCAGTTGGTGTAGTAGATTCAGTTGGCAATAAAGGTATTACAAAGCTTAGTAATCTTCATGCAATGTTATTAAGATAGATGTTATTTATAGGCCTCCAAAGCAAACTGAGCACTATAATAACATGTTGATGGATGAAATTACCAAAATGTCAGTAAAGGGGGACCTTGTAGTTATGGGTGTCTTCAACATGTCGGATGTGGATTGGAATATCCCTTGTGCACTTACATGTAAAAGCATGAATGTAATAAAGGCCCTTATAGAGGTCAACAACCAGAGGAGAGAACATTCTAGATTTAGTACATACGTACGATGAGAGACAACACAGCACTCACCGCTATATGTAGACAAGGTTACAGCTTTATATCTTCATCTTAATAAAAACGCATGGGGGGGGGGTTACATGGGTGCAGGACGTGTCTCCTGAAGCTACGGCCGTTGTGGGTGCTGCACCCTTCTTCAGGCTAGGAGTTACTAATGGGGATCGGGTGTCTGAAGGTAGAGTGGAAGAAAATGTAGGTTCCAGTGACCACCAGTGTTTATGGTTTGATATACAAACTAACATGCAATCCTATACTGCACAAGAATATTGGATTTTAGGAAACTAGATTTAAATAAAATGAAGATTTAGATAATAAATTAAAAGGGTGGGATAAAACATTGGGAGCGAGCGCTCAGTGGGCAGTATTAAAAAAGGCCATATTAAAGGCAACTAGACTACATGCAAAAGTAATTAGCAAAAGGAAAAGGAAGAAGAAACCACTATGGTTTACTAGTGATATTAAGGCTATTGTAAACGAAAAAGGCAGCCTATTGGAGGTATAAAGAGACTAGGGGTGTAGCTGACAAAGAGACATAAAAAATTATACAGAAGGAGGCAAAGCAGATTATAAATGCTGCTAAAGCCTCCAAAGAGGATTGAAAAGCAAAATTCTGGTAAGCAGGGGAATAAAACATTCTTCAGAAGAAAAAGAATAGCTACAGCATTACTAAAATAAGTTATTGGGGAAAATATGTTTGTTGATGGCTATAAGACGGTTGCTAACTATTTGAATAGCTACATTTTTGTTAAGCCAAAGCCAGGAATGCTAGACACACACCCCTCTCACGGGTGGGTCAGGGATTCCACTTATAATATCAAACACTTAAACCCACAGGCCAAGGCCCGGGGCACAAACCCCTATTAACAACCCCCCCCCCCCCCCCCCAAAAAAAATAAAAAAATAAATATATAGCTTTTAATGATATTCCTTAAAAACCTAATTAAAATTACATAACCCCTAGATCTGTCTCTCAATATAATTATAAAGATATGGAGATACAGCGATCCTCCCTCAATCACTTAATATCATAAACAGTTCAGCTTGCAGAACTGCGCTATTCTACTACAAGATCTAGGTGTATGATAATAAAATGACAATAGTGCCCCCCTCTCTACATGTTTCGTTGCAACAGCAACGTCATCAGGAGAAAAACAGGCAACACTGGTTACCTATACTGGCTGCTATTTATATGACTGGCCATAAACATGAACCCTAGCACCGCCCCAAACACTGGTGCACAAATACCCAATCACTGCTCATATTACACAATATCGTAAACATACAGAGTCCCGATTGGTGACATGATGGTTACCTGGTTCCACCTACTCCTCTATACACCTGTGGAACTCACCTGTGTCCACATGATATGTCACAGAGACACCGCAAACACGTGATGTCACCGTGTCACATGATCACATCATCCCGGAAGTGACGTATCGCATATCACCTGACTCAATCTAGTCACGTGATCGCATCTTCATGTCACTAACTGCGCATGACAGCGCACTTAGAAAGCAGCGTGTCATGTTTACTCTAGTGCGCATGTCATCACACTTAGGCTGAGAATTCACATACCAGATATTTCTTACATTAGGTAATCCTAACCATCTAGACAGCCTAATCCAAAGGACATAAATGTGTATTCCACAGGAAATTATCACCATATTACAGGCACCATAGCTAATAACAAGGTAAGTATATATGGCCATTACATAAATATAAATAAATATGTTCACAATTAAATCAAGTCTTAAATAAACTTATTAGTGCCCACCAGTATATAAAATTGTATTGGTTCACTAAACCCATAATCACAAATTACTCTATTTATGGCACATCCAGTGCCCTATGAATTACCATTCTAGAGGAAATATCACAAATTACTCTGTTTATGGCACATCCCGTGCCCTATAAATTACTATTCTAAAGGAAAGCAGCAAACGAAAAGCCCTCAATTAGCCAATTTGAGAAGAATTTTATCTATATCACCTTTTCGTGAGCTCAGTTTGAATTGGCAAAAGCCCCAAAACTTAATGTCCTCGACTCTACCACTATGTACATGTCGAACATGTCTTGGAAGTGGTGTGTCTGCTGCTGTTCTGATGGTACTCATATGTTTCGACACTCTCCGACGTAATTCCTGGGTTGTCTTACCCACATATAAGAGTGGGCAAGTACACTGGGCAATGTAAATTACGTTTTTACTGCTACAATTGAGAAATTGCCTCACTTCATAAGTTTTTACCATCTCTCGGATTCTGAAAGGTTTTAGTCTTGGTCATATACTGACAAAGACCACAATGTCCACAAGGGAAAAACCCCTTTACATTATTTTCAAGCCATGTACGAGGGCCAGGTATAGGTTGTAGATGACTATAAACCAAAACGTCCCTAAGATTGGGCCCTCTCCTAAACGTAACGCTCGGATGTTGACTGACCACCGGGGCTAAATCCGTATCAGACCTTAATAAATGCCAATGTCTCCTCAGGATAGCCATCACTTGATCCGCATGTCCATCATAATTGCCAATACATCTTATCATCTTTTCTGTCTCGTGAGACTGTTTATCCTGTAAAAGCTGTGATCTGTCACTACTACATGCTCTATGGTATGCCTTCTTTAGGTGTTTACTAGGGTATCCCTTTGTCGAAATCTCTGATACAGATTTCTACATTCTAACTGGAATCCCTGTTCATCAGAGCAATTACGACGGGCCCTAAGATACTGGCCAATAGGTATGCTACGTCGCAAAGATCCGGGATGCCAGCTTTTCCATTGAAGCAAAGAGTTGGTAGATGTCGGTTTCCGGTAAATGCCAGTCTGGATTTGGAGATTATCGTCTATATAAATCTGTAAATCCAAAAAATTAATATTCTTGCCACCAAATTCATATGTGAAACTCATCCCAATGTCATTCCTATTTAAAGTGTCAACAAAATCCTGTAAAAGAGACGCATCCCCATCCCAAAGGATGAGGATGTCGTCTATATACCGTGCCCAAAGCAAAATGTGTGTAGTAAATGAACTGAAATCATCATCACCAAAAACAACCGTGTTTTCCCACCACCCTAAAAATAAATTTGCATAATTTGGTGCACAAGAAGACCCCCTAGCAGTGCCTTGTGTTTGGTGGTAAAACTTTCCATTAAACAAAAAATAATTTTGTGTTAAGATAAATTCCAATAACTCAGTAACAAAGGAATTATGTGCATTAAAGTGTCTACTCTTAGTACTCAAAAAATAAGAGGTGGCCTGAATCCCCAAGTTATGACTTATATTACTGTATAGACTCTCCACATCCAGACTGGCAAGTACAGTACATTCATTCACTGTTAAGTCCATTAGTTTGGCAACCATATCCTTACTATCCTTCACATATGACGACAGTGAGGATACCAGGGGTGCCAAGATCTTATCCACGTATTTGCTTGCCCCTTGCGTCAGACAATTGTTGCCAGATACAATAGGTCTACCCCTCACTGGTGCGTTACGTTTATGAGGGGGCCCAATCTTAGGGACGTTTTGGTTCATAGTCATCTACAACCTATACCTGGCCCTCGTACATGGCTTGAAAATAATGTAAAGGGGTTTTTCCCTTGTGGACATTGTGGTCTTTGTCAGTATATGACCAAGACTAAAACCTTTCAGAATCAGAGAGATGGTAAAACATATGAAGTGAGGCAATTTCTCAATTGTAGCAGTAAAAACGTAATTTACATTGCCCAGTGTACTTGCCCACTCTTATATGTGGGTAAGACAACCCAGGAATTACGTCGGAGAGTGTCGAAACATATGAGTACCATCAGAACAGCAGCAGACACACCACTTCCAAGACATGTTCGACATGTACATAGTGGTAGAGTCGAGGACATTAAGTTTTGGGGCTTTTGCCAATTCAAACTGAGCTCACGAAAAGGTGATATAGATAAAATTCTTCTCAAAGAGGAGGCAAGATGGATATTTTGCCTCCAAACTCAAGTCCCGCTGGGGCTAAATGAGGGCTTTTCGTTTGCTGCTTTCCTTTAGAATAGTAATTTATAGGGCACGGGATCAGGGCCGTTTTAATACATTGGTGGGCCCAGTGCACAGCCCTCAAGAGTGGGCCCCCCCTTCCCTTTTGGCACATTGTATAATGTACTGAATTTGCCCCCACACTGTATCAAGAGCCCCAATACATACAGTAGTTACCTTATAACACTATTTCCACCATACAGTGATTACATATTACATAAAAACTGCACTAAACAAAACAGAAAGATATCACCAATGATACCATTACGTAATACCGCCACATCATGACCCCTAACACTACAACCCTATAACAGAGTGCAGTTACATCCAGTGACTCACCGGGGGCGTCTTCTCCGATCACCGAGTCTGTCACCTTTTCTTTTTCTCTCCATCCAGCCTGGGCCACCTTGAAGTCTTCTCCTGGCTGTGAATCTTCTCTCCAGAATCTGCCAGAGAAATATTTTAGGCTCCAACACATACAGTAGTTAGGTCCCTTGTACCCCTATACAGTAGTTACACCCCTCTGTACCCCTACATAGTTACACCCCTCTGTGCCTCCATAGTTTTAAGGTGTCCCTGTAGTATATAGACCCTCATGTGCTCCTCCAGTTATATACAGCCCTCCTGTGCGTTCCCCCATTAGTATATAGCCCCCCTGTGCTCTCCCCCAATAGTATATAGCCACCCATGTGCTCTCCCCAATAGTATATAGCCCCCCATGTGCTCTCCCCAATAGTATATAGCCCCCCTGTGCTCTCCAATAGTATATAGCCCCCTATGCTCTCCCACAATAGTATATAGCCCCCCTGTGCTCTCCCACAATAGTATATAGCCCCCCTGTGCTCTCCCCCCAATAGTATATAGCCCCCCTGTGCTCTCCCTAATAGTATATAGCCCCCCTGTGCTCTCCCCAATAGTATATAGCCCCCCTGTGCCCTCCCCAATAGTATATAGCCCCCCTGTGCTCTCCCCAATATATAGCCCCACTGTGCTCTCCCCCATAGTATATAGACCCCTGTGCTCCCCAATAGTATATAGCCCCCTGTGCTCCCCAATAGTATATAGCCCCCTGTGCTCCCCAATAGTATATAGCCCCCTGTGCTCCACAATAGTATATAGCTCCCTGTGCTCCCCCATAGTATATAGCTCCCCTGTGCTCCCCCATAGTATAAAGCTCCCCTGTGCTCCCCTATAGTATATAGCCCCCCTGTGCTCCCCCATAGTATATAGCTCCCCTGTGCTCCCCCATAGTATAAAGCCCCCTGTGCTCCCCCATAGTATATAGCCCCTGTGCTCCCCCATAGTATATAACTCCCCTGTGCTCCCCCATAGTATATAGCTCCCCTGTGCTCCCCAATAGTATATAACCCCCCCATAGTATATAGCTCCCCTATAGTATATAGCTCCCCTGTGCTCCCCCATAGTATATAGCCGCCCCCCCCATAGTACATAGCTCCCCTGTGCTCCCCCATAGTACATAGCTCCCGTGCTCCCCAACAGTATATAACCCCCAATAGTATATAGCTTCCCTGTGCTCCCCAATAGTATATAGCCGCCCCCCCCATAGTATATAGCTCCCCTGTGCTCACCCATAGTATATAGCCCCCTGTGCTTCCCCATAGTATATAGCCCCCTGTGCTCCCCCATAGTATATAGCTCCCCTGTGCTCCCCCATAGTATATAGCCGCCCGTCCCATAGTATATAGCTCCCCTGTGCTCCCCCATAGTATATAGCCGCCCCCCCCATAGTATATAGCCCCCTGTGCTCCCCCATAGTATATAGCCGCCCCCCCCCATAGTATATAGCCCCCTGTGCTCCCCAATAGCATATGCGCTCCCCCTCCCATATAATATTGAAAAAAACAAACACTTTTACTCACCTAGGTCCACGCGTTCCTCTTCTCTTCCCTCTTGTGGCCGCACTTCCTGCGGTCACAAGAGGCTGCACTCCCCTTTCCCTCTAGCGCCCGACGTCACTGGAGTGTCGGCATGAGGGTGAGAGCGGCCTCTTGTGACCGCAGGAAGTGCGGCCACAAGAGTGACTGACAGGGAGGGAGCGAATGGCTCTCTCTCTGTCAGTATCGCTGCTGCTGAAGCGCTGCAGCAGCAGCGGGCAGGCGGGCGGGGGCAGCGACGGACGGGGGGCCCTGCAGGGGGCGCCATGGAGGGGTAGATTACCCATCCATGGCGCTCCCCCCTGACAGGCTGGTGGCCGCAGCCCTGTGCGACCGCACTGGTCGCACATAGCAACGGCCGGCCTGCTGGGGGGGGCCCCTTTAACCAGTGGGCCCAGTGCACGTGCACCATGTGCCCTCTGGTTAAAGCGGCCCTGCACGGGATGTGCCATAAACAGAGTAATTTGTGATATTTCCTCTAAAATGGTAATTCATAGGGCACTGGATGTGCCATAGATAGAGTAATTTGTGATTATGGGTTTAGTGAACCAATACAATTTTATATACTGGTGGGCACTAATAAGTTTATTTAAGACTTGATTTAATTGTGAACATATTTATTTATATTTATGTAATGGCCATATATACTTACCTTGTTATTAGCTATGGTGCCTGTAATATGGTGATAATTTCCTGTGGAATACACATTTATGTCCTTTGGATTAGGCTGTCTAGATGGTTAGGAGTACCTAATGTAAGAAATATCTGGTATGTGAATTCTCAGCCTAAGTGTGATGACATGCGCACTAGAGTAAACATGACATGCTGCTTTCTAAGTGCGCTGTCATGCGCAGTTAGTGGCATGAAGATGCGATCACGTGACTAGATTGAGTCAGGTGATATGCGATACGTCACTTCCGGGATGATGTGGCACGGTGACATCACGTGTTTGCGGTGTCTCTGTGACATATGTGGACACAGGTGAGTTCCACAGGTGTATAGAGGAGTAGGTGGAACCAGGTAACCATCATGTCACCAATCGGGACTCTGTATGTTTACGATATTGAGTAATATGAGCAGTGATTGGGTATTTGTGCACCAGTGTTTGGGGCGGTGCTAGGGTTCATGTTTATGGCCAGTCATATAAATAGCAGCCAGTATAGGTAACCAGTGTTGCCTGTTTTTCTCCTGATGACGTTGCTGTTGCAACGAAACATGTAGAGAGGGGGGCACTATTGTCATTTTATTATCATACACCTAGATCTTGTAGTAGAATAGCGCAGTTCTGCAGGCTGAACTGTTTATGATATTAAGTGATTGAGGGAGGATCGCTGTATCTCCATATCTTTATAATTATATTGAGAGACAGATCGAGGGGTTATGTAATTTTAATTAGGTTCACCTTGATTTTTAAGGAATATCATTAAAAGCTATATATATTATTTTTTTTTTGGGGGGTGTTTTTGTTAATAGGGGTTTGTGCCCCGGGCCTTGGCCTGTGGGTTTAAGTGTTTGATAAAGCCAGGAATGGATTTAAAAAGAGGAGAAATCTCAGTCTTACCTTTATAACCTGTTCTCTGTTTATCTGTAAAGGCATGCGTATAAAACAAAATTATAGTATTAAGCATTATAGGTATACAGAATATAAAGGCTTTAAAAAAATTATTGCAAAACAAAAATGCTTGTGTCTCTCTGGCCAATTTACACCCTTTATGTTCTGTGTTCTTCTTTGTTAATTTTAAAGAGAAACTTCTAACCTGCTGATATGTTCCTATGGGGTACTGAGGATGAAGGTAATTTTTTTATCATCTTTGGCGCTGTTTTAGTGTACTATGCTAATGAGGCAGTTTGGTGCACTGAATAGCACTGGGAATGAGGGTAACAGACATACCTTCATTCTCAGAACCCTGTACCCTCTAGGGACATATTAGCAGATTAGCTTCTAACCTACTGATTTTCCTTTAAAGATATGAATATCAATCGATAAAACTGCTTTTATTATACTTATATATGCAATAATTATTTGATCCTAATGAAAAATCAGTAAAGAAGACCTTGAAGACCTTTGCAAAATATCTCATCTATATGACATCTGCAAACATTTCTTTACTTATTTGTAAATGAAATTAAAAACTTTTTGTAACATTTCCTTTTCTTAGCCATTTACTGCAATACTTTAAGTTTAGGCTCAAGTAAGAGAAATATTAAGTTTACACTTTCTGCTTACATTTTAGTTTTTACCTTCTCTGCTTCGCTCAATGTTAAATGTAAAAGGAATTATGCTTTATATGTACAGTGGGGATGCTTATGTGAAGGACTTACCTAGAAAGAAACTGTAGAAGGGGCTTATTAATCATTGTGTGCCATACAAAAGGTATGGCCTTGGAATAATTCAACATGCATGCATTGTATATTTGGTCAATGACAGCTGAGACATAAGAAATTTACAGCTCAGAAATAAAGCCTTCACACAGACATGGCAGAGCAAGGTTGCAAACGTCTTCAAGTTTTATTTTGGTGCTAGACAATCAGTCATTGAAATGATACTAGAAATAAAGGTGACTGTTTTGATCTTTTCATCTTTGTATTCGACTCAATTCCCAGTTTGTCATTATGATACATAAATGTGTAAGTGGAGGCAATCCCCCTGGATGATCAACCCTAGTGACCTTAATTATTAAGGGATCACAATTAACCAGGTACAAATGAGCTCAAAGGCAAACCATCAGCACATTAAAAGTACCTAACCTGCTGATATCTCTCTATAGCGCACAGGGCGCTGAGGATGAAGGTCATTTTCTTACCTTCATCTTTGCCACCATTTCCATGATTTTAGCTTTTTTTTTCCTTTTATGCTGATTCAGCATTTTGACACACTGGGGCCTCAGCTACCATCCCCCGTGCACCAGTCCGCCCCTGGCTGCCTCTCCCCTTTTAATGAATATTAGCAGAGTAGGCCAGCCAGGGGTTGATCGGAGCACTGGGGGTGGTAAGCCAGCCCCCAGTGCACCAAAAACCCTAATTAGCATAGAAGAAAACTGCTAGTATCATGTAAATGGCAACAAGGATAAAGATAAGTAACTTGTCTTCATCTTCAGTTCCCTGTGTGCCAAGCATTCTTCTTACCTGATGATAAACTGTGGATCTGGTTTGAGGCAGAATTAAGAAACACATTAAAATAGCACTCACTTGTTGCATGAAACAAAATGCCATTTAAGATTATTCAAAAAAATATTTGATTAGACATCAAGGACTGGTACAGTAAGCGCCCAAGAGATAGAGTAACAATACCACATGATTCCCAATACATCAATGGATACCATGGACTGTTTAAGTAGAGCAGGTCACATTTGGAATGCTTTGAGATAGACTTCCTGCATGCAACCTAATAAATTATTGTAAAAGGAGGCAATTTATATCTTAAAGTGAAGCTCTAGCTTTGGTGAAATTTTAATGTTTTATCTGAGCCTACTAGATATGACACGCTTTTCTAAATGGGTCTGAATAAAATATTAAAGGAAATGTCAGGAGCGGGGTGCACAGCCAGCTCACTGAGAGTTCCAACGACGTCCCTGGTGACCGGGCGACCGGGCTGGTTGCTGGGAAGGTGTCAGCATTCTCCTATTGTATTGCTGGGGCGAGGGACTTACAGCCCCCAGCCAAACAGCTGTAGGTAGTTATCATCATTGGGAATGGCCATCAGCATCACCAGTCAGTATACTGTGTTTTCCTGGGGTTGGAGTCTCAGCCCCAATAAGGTCTGGGGCTGGGCCCCCAGCCCTCATATATACCCTGTGTTCCTGTTAACCCTTGCCTGTGATACAGCCTAGTAACCCTAGTGTATCTTAATCTAGCATCAGATCTTGACTGCTGACTACCCATTATTGTGTGTATTTGTCTCATCTCTTTTTGTGTGTTTTCACCTTACAGCAGGAGAGGGAATGTCGCCCAATTGTCCGCTGCCATTTATAGGGGTACTCCAGCTAAAAGCTTTTTTTCCAGTAATTGAAACACGTTACAAAGTTATTTAACTTTGTAATATGCTTCAATCACATATCTGCCCCCCTTCCCTATCTTTTCCCCCCTCAACCCCCCACCAGGAAGTGAAGTAAACTCATTCTTACCTAATGACTTTTGACCCCAGACTGTTCTGCCGCAGACATTTTGTGACAATGACACCATCTGCATAAGCACACCTTCCTGGTTTGGACTTTCCCATGATGCACTTTGTCTTGTCTTGCTCAGCCAATCAGAGCTAAGCAACCTGAGTCATCTGACAAAGGGAGGCTGACCTAACAGGGCTTAGACCCGCCTCCCTCTTGATAATGTCATTGTCACAAAATGGCTACTTTAGAAAAGCCTGGGGTCAACAGTCATTAGGCAAGAATGAGTTTACTTCACTTCCTGGTGGGGGGTTGAGGGGGTAAAAGATAGGGAAGAGGGGGGGAGATTGTAATATGCATCAATCACCTATCTCCCCCCCTTCCCTATCTTTTACCCCCCGACGTGGAACGCAGGCCCTGGGTGATGTTGATGGAACGCAGGTCTTTCAATCACGCCCCTCTGGGCGTGATTACAGCGATTCCACCGCCCAGGACTGCGACTAGATACGCCCACTGTGACTACTTGCCCGCCATTTACATACAGCGCAGGACATCATAAAAGTAAGAATACAGTCTAATAGAGGGGGGGCACAAAGGGTACAGGGGGATGTTTGGGAAGCGCGCTGGGTGATGTGCCAGCACATTTCCTTATCATTAGGGCGATTTTCGGCGTGATTGGTTCCCTTTAAGGCAGAGTGCGGCACGCAGGCAGGGACAGCTGGGGCGGGTGTCACCATCAGGGACTGCACTTTCTATTTGTCTTCCTAGTCCCCGTCCTAACAGGGAAACTGAAGAAAAGATGTCCCATACTGCCTATATGGCTACACAGCAATGTAAGCAGTGAATATATACATACCTTTATGGTAGTTGTCTGAGGTTGCAATCTCCTAAAATGTATTTATCATTGCTGATCTGAAGTGTCATATAGGCGTGGCCAGGGGACTTCACCACACTTCAGTTCCCAGACCACATTACTATGGCACTTTTTTTTTTTTGTATAGGTGATTGCCATCCCCAACATGTTTAACAAAGATATGTATAGTCTCACTACTTACAGAGCTATGTATCCATGTAAGCAGTTTGTGATTACTTTTATAGCTATCAGTTCAGTGATTTAAAAATCTAAAACCAGTTTTTATCTTTTTGTTTTCTATATTTTCCAGGTGTGAGCAGTGTGAACCAGCTAGGTGGGGTGTTTGTGAATGGTCGTCCTCTTCCCACATGTAAAAGGAAAAGGATCATAGAACTAGCCACAAGTGGAGTAAGAGCATGTGAAATCTCTAGGATATTACAGGTAAGTTTATAAGTGTCTCTTCACCTTTTGTTAAATAATTTGGGAGTTAAAAATTAAACAAGAGTTGTTTTATTCAGAATTTATGCTGGCCATTCTTATTAATGAGACAATCCAAAATTTGCATATTTTTTTTTTTTTTTTTATTTTAAACATCGGTACAGGTCACAGGTAAGAAACCAAAGGGTGGATATCAGAAAATATATCCTGCACATTTTATTGTAATTTTTTTTTAACAAACAGGAACATTTACCAGAGCAGTGTTGGGTTGGGGTTCTTGGCACCCCCCATCAGTACAGAAGATGTAACCATTCAATTGTAATTGCTTTTCTATTTTAGTTGCTGTATAGAAAACAGGGCATAAAATTTAGTCAAAGAGATTTGGAATGGTAGCACTCAGATAAATATCAGGTCTAATTTGGTAACACAAAGCAGGGTCTAAAGGTCTAACAAACCATGCTGCACACAGGAAAGATACAAGTATACAAACAGAAAAATAGTCAGGAACTCAACACAAGCACTGAAAGGCTATGTTCACACAACGTCTTTTTAGCTCCGTTTAAAATGACGTCCGTTATTTTGAGTCTAAAATTACTGACCTTATTTAGCTGTCTGGCCTCCCTTTGTGCAATGACTGGTGTTTGCACCTTATTTTAGTTTGAGATTACTAATTGGCCTTTGTAGTGTGGCTTAATTGAAAAGTCCTTTGAATTTAATAGTAAAAACGGAGAAAGAACGGTGACAAAAGAAAAACTGTGTGAACTCCTAATAAAAACCGTCCGTTGTTTGCAAAAGACGTCCGAAAATAATGATCATGTTCATTGTTTTGACGCCCACGGCAAAAACGTCCGTTATTCAATACACTGTGTGCATTGGACGTCCGTCTTCTTATTGACTTCAATGCATTGCCACTGCAGGCAGTTAAATCGCGGCAAAAACAGACGTTTTTAAATATGAAAATATTTTTGACGTTGTGTGAATATAGCCAAACAATGGAGTGGTTCACCTTTCAGGACCGGCCAAAATGGTCTTAAGGATCAGGGCCCATTTTTTTAATTTTAACCTGTCTCACTTTATGTGATTATAGCTCCATATTGCTTTAGCTTATCCATGAGATTCTGATATTGTGACATATATTACTGTCTCCATATAATTTGCTTGTAAAAAAAAAAAAAGTGCCCCATTTCATGAAAAAACAGCAAAATTCCTAACTTTGAATTTCTTGTGGTTTAATCATGTGATTGCCTGTGTTGTTACAAACATGGAGATACCAAATATGTATAATTGTTTCCTAAATGTATTATTTGCATTGGAGGCTATGGGGATTAAGTGTTTGTTTCACTTTATTTATTTTTAGTGTTTTTTACTTTTACACTTTATTTTACTTTCCACCTACTGGACTTCACTATCCGATTGCCTGATGACAGGCATAATACACACTGCAGTGCCAATCTGCATTGTTGTGCATTTTGCCTGTCATGGTGTTGTGATGTAGGTTTTCTTGAGGTCACAAAAAAGCAAATGTGTCAAAACTTTATCCCCCAATGGAGGAAAATTGTAGTGATTCGTGGTCACATAGTTACTGTTGGCCTATGTTCCCAAATCCTAAAATAAAAGAAAAATATGGACGTGTGATCTTTTCAACACGTAATAAAACTTCTGTTTTAGTATTCAACTGTGATAATTAAAGTAGGTTTCTAATCTGTAGACAATTGTACCTGATAACTAGCACAATTTAACATTTTGAGTATGAACATTGTACTAAGGTTATGTTTACACATAAAATAAAATGTAAGTAAGTATGGACATACTTTTGAGGTTTAAATCAAATCTAATAATGAGCTCTATTGAAGTCAGAAGGATATCAGAAAGTAGTGCACAAAGTATAGAATATACTTAATTTTTGCATGTTGTATTATTTTTTATAACAGAGCCTAAATAAAATGTGAAGACATACAGGACATGAATTAGTGGACTGAGCAAGGTGGATGGTGCATATGATGGTCAAGTAATCTAGAATATGGGAATAATGGAATGTTATTGCCATTTGTTGTGTTCCTCACTACAGCTATTTGTGCTTTCTTCGTGACCAGTAATTATCATATCTGTTGTCAGAATCTGCATTTTACCATACTGCAGGTATCCAATGGATGTGTCAGCAAAATTTTGGGACGCTATTACCAGACTGGTTTTGTAGAGCCTAAAGCAATGGGAGGAAGCAAGCCAAGACTAGCTACCCCAAAAGTGGTAGAAAAGATTGCTGAACTTAAGCGGGAGCATCCATCCATGTTTGCTTGGGAGATACGAGAGAGATTGCTAACTGACGAGATCTGTCCTGAAGATAAAATTCCAAGTGTAAGTATACACAACTATATACATATTCAACTTTAATGCGTTAACCTGAACTTCTCAACCTGAACTCTGATTCATTTATATATAATCCAGAAAAATACATTGTATGGACCATTACATATCTGTATTTCAACCTGGATAACAAGTTGAACTGCACAAAAAACAATAATAGCTGCACCATTTATGTAAACCAATACTTTTTGAAAAATACCAACTTGGAATTTATGTTAAATACTTCTATATAGTAAAATTACCACATTAATAATAGAAGAGAATATTTTTCCCCAATAATACAGAAAATAAAAAAGGCCTCCATTATTCCTGTACCCGGTGTCTGCTGTGCTTCACTTTCTGGTGTAGGGATTAGCATGAAAAAACTGCCACTTAGCTAATCAATGGCTGAGGTGGGAAACTGCAGCCATGGATTGGCTAAGTGACAGTGTCTTATGCCAATCCTGGCATCAGAAAGCGTAACAAAGCAGACACTAGGCACAAGGATAATGGAGGCTGTGAGGAAGGTAGGTACAGGCTTTTTTATTTTGATCACACAGCTTGGGCATATTTACGTAGAAGCATTTTGCACTGGACAACCCCTTTAAGTATTTTATAAAATGTATGTATGAGGTTTACCCCCTAGCCCTTTTAAGGTTTAGTTGGTAGTTTAAAAGGGGCACAGAGGCCATCAAGCTTTATCTAGTACATAAGTCATCTGGCATATCTTGAGCTGTCAGCAGAATTGTCTGATTGGAACAACAAGTGTGAAACGCATTTTGTAAACATTTTAGGAAGGCTACTGAAAATGAGAGAATGACATATCTCATCATCATGATTTTTGTCTAGAAAGAATTAAAGGGGTACTCCAGAGTAAAAAAAAAAAATACAGTACAGTGCTTCACATATGTTGTACTTTTATCCTTGTATTTTATTGTATTAAAATAAAATAATTTTTAAATAAAAAAACAAAAACAAAAAAACAATAATCAAGTTTTCCAGTATTGATCAGATGATGAATGTCCTGCAGGAAACAGTGCTTTATTTCCAGTCTGACACAGTGTTCTCTGCTGCCACCTCTTTCTGTGACAGGTACTGCAAACCTCTCCTGCTTTGGACAGTTCCTGTCACGAACAGAGTTGGCAGCAGAGAGCAGCATATCAGACTGGAAAGAATACACCACTTTCTGCAGGACATACAGCAGTTAGTAAGTACTTGAAGCCAAGATTTTTACATAAAAGTAATTTACAAGTGTATAACTCCATTACCCATTTAAACTGCCAATTATGTTTGTTATATATAGTCTAAAAATATAATCAGTGCATTAAGAAAGTCTTCAGACCTTTGTGCTAAAATATTTTTTTTTAAAAAAAGAACAGAATATATATTGAGGTTTCTGGAATAATTTGCACTTAATACTTCATAAAGACTAAGTAAAAAAAAGAATGTTAGAAATTTTTGCTAATTTACTGAAAGTGAAAAACGAATTATTGTAATAAGTATTCAGACACAATACTCAGTACTTGGTAAAGCACCTTTGGCAGTGATTACAGGCTCTAGTCTTCTTGGATACGATGCCACAAAGTTTGCACACCTGGATTTGGAATTCTGTTATTCTTTTCTATAGATCTTCTGAAGCTCTGTCAGGCTCTGGGCCACTCAAGGACATTTACAGTGCTGTCCCTAAGCCACTCTTATGTTGTCTTGGCTATGTTCCCAAGGTCATTGTCTTGTTTAGTTCAGTTTAGCCTGAGAACCAGAGCACTCTTGACCAGGTTTAAAAAAACAAACAAACAAAAAAAAAAAACAATGTACTTTGTTCCATTCAGCTTTCCATCAACCCTAACAAGTCCCATAGCATGATGCTAACTCCATTATGCTTCACTGTGGAGATGGTATTGGGCAGGTAATAAGCAGCAGCTAATTTCATCCAGACATGACACTTAGAATTTAGGCCAAAACGTTCAATCTTTGTTTCATCAGACCAGAGAATCTTGTTTATCATGGTCTGAAAGTTCTTTAAGTGTTTTTTTGCAAACTCCAGGTAGGATTTCATGTGTCTTTTACTAAGAAGACTTCTCTTTGTCCACTCTGCCATCAAGCCTAGACTGGTGGACTACTATAGTTAGGATTGCCCTTCTGGAAGTTTCTCCAGTCAGCACACATGATTTTTTTAAGGTCCACTAAAGCGGTCATTGGGATCTTGGTCACATTTCTTACCAAGTCCATATTCCCAGTTTATATGTTTAGGCCATGTTCACGCTACGTATTTTTACAATAAGCAACGGCCTTTGTTGCAGATTGCAACAAAGGCTGCTGTTTATTGACAGTGTAGCATTACATTAGATTGTATGGAATGGCTGTAGGAGTATACACACTTTATACACTACTGCTGTTGTTCTCTGCGGCCGCACAAAGTAACTGACAGGGCTATTTCGTGCAGCCAATATTCAGTGAACAGCGGCTGTACAAGACAGGCTGTGCACATAAGTATAGCAAATCAATAGCTTTGACTAAGTAGTAATTCCTGGTTACACTGTTTTGCCTATATCCTTAAAGAAGTATTCCACTCAAACATAGCTTTTTATATGTTGCTGCCCATGGTGAGACTAACAATTCCTTCCATACTTGTTGCAGATACAGCATGCCAGGGACTTGTTTACATTAACCATCTCAGAAGGGAGGGGGCAGGAGGGGGAGACAGAGAGAAAAGCTCACACACAGATTTTTGTGTTTTCAACAGAAATCAGCAGCTGATATGAAAGGAATTGTTAGTTTCACCATGGGCAGCATGATATCAAAAGTTGTGTTTGTGTGGAATAGCCCTTTAAACTACGCATTCATCTATTTATGTTGATTTTATTGGTCTGTTTGAAGGTGTCATCGATAAATAGAGTTTTAAGGAATTTACCATCAACGTTGAACATTTCTCCTTTGGTGCTATCCAGTGCAGGTAGGCCTATGTGTTCATTTTATAACTCAATAAGCCAGCTCATAGTATGTGACATATACCACAAAATCCTGGATTAGTAATTATTAAAGGCTATGCACGCCTTTTGAATGCATCATTTGTTTTGTTTTGTACTTATTATGGTAAAAAAAACATGTTTTCCAAATGTATTTTGCTTAGTTTCCAAAACTGAAACTAAGGCTGCTTTGCCTTAGTCTTAGTAAAAACATAGGCTAGGTTCACACTAGGTAAAAATGATGGCCGTCTTTCATAACAGAGACCATCGTTGTGCAAATAATGGCCATTATTTCAAAGATAACGGACGTCATTTGTGCAATGATGGCTGTCATTATGTAAGATGGCCATCATTTTTACAAGCCTTGTACCTGACATTGTGGTCTCCAGCCCATCTTTGCCAGTAAGTCTTTGATCTGGTCATATATTAGCTTAGAAGATAAATATTATTAACATTATTAGAAGATTGTGCAAGAAATAAACAAGAGAAGCTGGAGACAGACCCACCAGGTAGCTTCTTTATGTAGAAATTTGCATGCTGCAGATGAGAAACATCCTTTGAATGAGCATCTGATGAATCCAGAGTCACAGTTATTTATTAATTATCACTGGTCCTGCCCACCCACCAATTATTTACATATTTCTCCCTATGCACAGTGGTAGGGATAAATCTGACTATAATTGGCAAGCAGATGGGGGAGGTTGCCGATTGCCGCTAAAGAATAACCATGAACCATTTTTTGCAGGCATTTTTTGCATTTTCTGTATGTATAGTAGGAAAACCGCATGTCAAAAGCGAATACAGTTCAAGGGCCAGACACCAGGGCCCTCTAGAGTGCACCGAGTGTGCTACATCTGAGGTTAAGGCTGCCTGCAAGAGACAGGGAACAAGAGATAGGAAGGGAATAAACCACAATTAGCAAACAAATAATCTAAGATAACCTCTACATTAAATAAGCCACCAAGTCCAATGTCATCTTTGGGCACCAGTAGCCTTGGCAATCCAACATAACCATGCACCCAGAGACCAGAAGAGCCTGGATCAATTTGGCCATTACAGAAGACAGAAGACATCAAAACAGGAGAGACCCAACGCTGGAACCAGGCAAGCTGAGTAACACCATGTTGTTGTTTAACTCAATATTTTTTAAAAATTTTTAATAAAATGTTTTTTAGTTTGACACGTTCTAACAGTTAAATAAGCATTAATATATCCTTGTGATTTGAGGCTGTCCAATAGGTTTGGTGGATGTAACCAATGTGAAAATTCCATATGAGGATGTGTGTAGTATTAACACTGAGACTGCAGCTACTGCATCACCACAAAGCCAAAATCAGCGAAACAGAACCATTTTCTCTATGGTACAAATAGAGACTCTGGAAAAAGGTGGGAATCTACTGGACACATATTGTCATATAAACATATAAAGCAAAGTATTCCTTGTTTAAAGAGTCACTGTCTTTTAAAGAGTCACTTTTTTTAGTTTTTCTTTTGCAGAAATCAATAGTCCAGGCGATTTTAAGAAACTTTGTAATTGGGTTTATTAGCCAAATATGCCATTATCTGCATTTAAAAAGCCTTTTCCCAGGTCCCCCCCCCCCCTCCCTCCTCTTTTCCATCTACTGCAAAAAAATCAGGAAATTGTGACTTGTTGCATCAGACGTACCCTGTCTGTTCTAGGGAGAGGGGAGGGGAAAGAGGGAGTTAGCCGGCAGCAGAAAGCAGATAACAGAGGATTACAGGCATGGAGCTGGGTGACAGCTGTAATCAGAGCTCAGAGAGGTCAGTGGTGACTGTCAGAGGAGGTAAAGGGTGAGGTATTTGTAGATTAACTCTTTGTTGTCCTGTTTTGGTCTCCATAGGAGAACAATAAAGACAGGGGAGAGAGCTTCAAACTGCTTTTTCATGGTAAAAATGCATTTCTCGGCTAATAAACCCAATTACAAAGTTTCTTAAAATGGCCTGGACTATTGATTTCTGCAAAAAAAAAAAAATAAAATCACGACAGTGACACTTTAAGGTTTTGTGACAGAACATTTTTAAAAGACAATAGTATGCAAATATGCATATAACTACCTTCATGTGTTTTACATATTGTGATCCTTAATGTTGTTTATAAGGTTTTCCCTGTGATTTCAGTTTTAGGCTTTGTTCACACAATGTGCTTTTTTGGATGTATTTTTGTACGGCCATCATTTAGAGTCAAAAATATGTATGTATTCTAGCCTCAAAATGATAACCGTCCAAAAATACGTCTGAAAAAGCGTGTTGTGTGAACATAGCCTCTGAGCGTCATGATAGACAATCCTTTTAAAGGGGTATTCCAGAGAATTTTTTTTCTATCCAGAGTACAGGGCTCAGGGCACAGTTGGACTATTTTCAGACTATGGAAAAATAATTGTTGTGCAAACAATGTCCATTATTTCTGAAACAGCTGTTGTTTTTACATAGTGTGAACATAGCCTTAACCCCTAGATGACCCTGGGGGGGCGCGTTCTGAACCGCCGCATGTAGCCCGGGACCACGGCTATTAGCAATAATGGTCCGATCACCGTGCCCGCTAATTAAGTAATCAAATGCAGATGTCAAAGTTGACAGCTGCATCTGGGTACTTGTATGCAGCCATCCCTGATGTCTAGTGGGGTGGATTGCCCCCCCCCCCCCAGGACGTTGTCCCGGAGGAGCGATCCACACATCCTTTACCCGCCGGGGTCAGCGCCATAACGGTGCTGATCCCGGCTCGGCACTTAATTGCTTCTGGCTACAGCAGCCGGAAGCAGTTGAGTGCCTATCTCATAGATCTATGCTGTATAACTATACAGCATAGATTTTAATGAGAGATCAGTGTGCTTATACTAGAAGTCCCCCCCAGGGGGCTTCTAGTATAAGTATAAAAAAAAAAAGTGTTGTAAATAAAAAAAAAAACCTCCCCTAATAAAAGTTTGATACATTTCGAGATGGCCTCAGCACTACTAGCTATGGCAATCAACACCGGTTGCAGGTAAACTCTGGAAAGGTGGAGTTGGCTCGTGTTATAGCAACTTGGTGGTGCTCAACTGGTAACAGTCTCTTGGTATTCACAACAATTAGAAGAATACAGTGGCACTCACCAGTATAAGTTGCAAAATAGAATTCTTTATTACATCACTGGTCACTGGGATGGGTGCAGACGGGCGACGATCGTTTCGCGTGCTCAGCTGATGCACGCTTTGTCTCAACCTACCAAAGGCTGAGACAAAGCGCGCATCAGCTGAGCACGCGAAACGATCGTCGCCCGTCTGCACTCATCCCAGTGACCAGTGATGTAATAAAGAATTCTATTTTGCAACTTATACTGGTGAGTGCCACTGTATTCTTCTAATCGTTGCTAATAAAAGTTTGAATCACCCCCCTTATCCCATGTTATAAATAAATAAACATGTTTGCTATCGCTGCGTGCGTAATCGCCCGAACTATTAATTTATCACATTCCTGATCATGCACGGTAAACAGCGTAAATGCAAAAAAATTCCAAAGTGCAAAATAGCGCATTTATGGTCGCATCAAATCCAGAAAAAATTTAATAAAAAGTGATCAAAAAGTCGCATATGCGCAATCAAGGTAGCGATAGAAAGAACACATCATGGCGCAAAAACTGACACCTCACACAGCCCCATAGACCAAAGGATAAAAGCGCTATAAGCCTGGGAATAGAGCGATTTTAAGGAACATAAATTTGGTAACAATGGTTTAAATTTTTTACAAGCCATCACATAATATAAAAGTTATACATGTTACATATCGTAATTGTAACGACTTGAGGGACATATATAACAAGTCACTTTTACCCCAGGGCAAGCGGAGTAAAAACGAAAAAACCCCAAATAAAAGAAATGCAGGGTTTTTTTTTTTTTCAATTACATCACACATTAAATTTTTTTCTGGTTTCGCAGTGTACTTTATGCAAAAATTCAGGCTGTCATTGCAAAGTACAATTAGTGGTGCAAAAATAAGGGCTGCTATGGGCTTCTAGGTGAAAAAATGCAACTGCTATGGCCTTTTAAGCACAAGGAGCAAAAAACAAAAACGCTAAAATTTTAATTGGCCCAGTCCTCTAAGGGTTAAAGCTTAAAGCCTGTCATTAAAGAAGACTTTTGACATGTCACGCCTACAGACACAAAACAGAAAAGTGCAACAGCACACTGCAAATGCTAAGACAGTTAGGCTAGGTTCACACAGCGTTTTTGCAATCCGTTTTTTTCTAAAAACAGATGAAAAAAACTGATGCATTTGTGTGCATCCGTTTTCATCCGTTTTTCCATTAACTTCCATTGTAAAAAAAAAAAACGGATCAAAAAGGATCCGTTTTTTTTGACGGATACAAAAACATAGCTGACACTACTCCATCCATGGGTCTCCAAACTGCGGCCTTCCAGCTGTTGCAATACTACATTTCCCATCATGCCTGGACAGTCAAGTCGTAAGCTTTACCTGTCCGGGCATGATGGGAGTTGTAGTTTTGCAACAGCTGGAGGGCCGCAGTTTGGAGGCCTATGATGTAGACAATACTTTGTAAGTTAACCCCCTTCCCCCCATATAGGCAACCCTCTTAGGCTGCATACCTCACCACTATGTAGGCATCCCTGTATTAAAAAAACAAGAAATACTGACCTAGCTGCAGCGCTACAGACATCTGGCATCCCCTTCCTCTCCCTGCTGTAAACACACAAATGATAGGTGCATTGGGGGCCGTAGTAATTCCCCTGTGCACAGAAATACCTACTTAACATATTAATAAAGCAAAAGACTGCAAGGGAAAATGGCACTAAGGAGTAAGGTAAGAATATGACCTTCTTCAGTGTCTCCTGTCCTTGGGGAGCATAACAGCAGGTTTGAGTCTTCTGACCTTCTCTTAATTTCATTTTAAATATTAAAATATTTTTTCAGATAATCATTTTTCTGCTCCATAAGGGTATGTTCACACTGAGGAATTCAGACGGAACCACCGCCGCGGAATTCCCAGCTCGTACACTGCAGCAGGAGCGCGTGTCTCCACCAGTGTCATAGACTCCATTCTTTGCATGGGCGGATTCCTTCCTCCATCCAAAGAATGATCTTGAACGCGAGCGGGCGCGAGCGAAGGATTACGTGACAGACTTTCCATCTAAATTACTCAGTGTGCACATACCCTCAAACAAATATAATTAGCATTTAGTGTTCCCGGAGCAAACTCACCTTTCTGATAATTCAAATACCTTGTTATACCTGATGTGAAAAGCCAGGCATATAGATTTATACAAAGATGCTGTATACATCAGCTATTTGGCTTCTGTTTTCTCATATGAGTGCCATCTCTATATACTGTAAACTGCATTATACCGTCCTTATATTTTGCTTTCAATTTAAAGTACACTTGAAAGACTGAGGACACTAATAGATTCTCTCTACCTTTTTCTTTTTTATGGTAACAGAGTTTCTACGTATTCAGTATCCTGACCTTGCAACCAGAGAGAGGCTTTCTGCTGACACTGAGCTTCCTGAAGTCACTATCAGAGTATGTGTATTCATTGCCATGCCTTATTTGTGTTTATATTCATAGATAAAGATGAAAAAAAATTGTGTTCATGATAGAGCCAATAGTTGCTGTGAAAGGAGCCAAACTGCACTACCACACTCAGGGCCGTATTACCAGCTGCTGCTGCCCCAGGCACTAAACCTGAAGACGCCACATCTTGGGGAGAGTGGAGGAGAGTGGCTAAGCCACATGCATTTCTCTACATGTAGAAACATTGTCTGAATCAAGTTTATGGTTTTTAACTGCTTAAAACAAACAAATCTCCACATTGCTCTTATCATTGATTCAGTCTGCTTATTGTCTGAGGGAATTTTCACCACAGGATTTGTAGATTGGAAGGTAATAGCATCAAGGCGTCACATTTAACACCGCCACACCAGACCTGAACAACACCTCCATAATGTAACTGGATAACACCGCCATACCAGACCGGACCAATACCGCCATACTGTGACTGGATAACACTGCCATACCAGACCTGATCAATACCGCCATACTGTGACTGGATAACACAGCCATACCAGACCTGACCAATACCAGCATACTGTGACTGGGTAACACCGCCACACCTGACCAATACCTCCACACTGTGACTGGGTAACACCGCCACACCAGACCTGACCAATACCGCCACACTGTGACTGGATAACACCGCCTCACCAGACCTGACCAATACCACCATACTGTGACTGGATAACACCGCCACACCAGACCTGACCAATACCAGCATACTGTGACTGGATACCATCACCATGTCAGACCTGACCAATACCAGCATACTGTGACTGGATAACACTGCCACACCAGACCTGACCAATACCACCATACTGTGACCTGACCACACTAGAAGAAAGCAGCAATATTTTTTAACACCCATTTGTGTTATTATGAAGGTCACTAAGGGCATTTCACCTTATTAAAAGTCTCCTGTGCCAGATCTCCTCTGCTGTCAGCATGGCAGCTGGCTCCCAAAGTACAGTGGAGGCAAAAAAAAAAATCTTAACATGTATACTCTGCATCCCCGTACTCCCAACTGTGGACCACACCATGAACGTGCTTCAATAGTTTCCACAATGGACAGATGGCGATCTGTGGCCCAAAAGCAGGTCCTTACTTGTTTTATTTTTGCGCCATGGATCATGGCCCCATAACACATACGGACATATTAACGGGTGATTGACATATATAGGTTTGTAGTGCAGTCTTCAATTGCGGGTCCAAAGCCACGGGCCACACCATAAACATGTGAATTTTTTTGGTTTCATTGAACTTGTTAGGACTGTTTTGCAATGTAATTGCCAGGACCAGGGAAACCTCTTATCCTGGTACTTTAACCTGTTATATGTCAAATTATGACCTCGGCATGTAACAGATCTGGAGGTCTCATTAACACCATTGGCAACCTGGGAACATAAAGAAAAGCATATACAGTATGTGGTCAGCACTCTGGTGAATAGTCAATCATGTCTCCTGGCTTGATTGCCAAAAAGTTTGAGCGCGGAGAGACTTCCCCTGGACTCCGGGGTATAGCATACGAAAAGAAGAAGAAAGGGTCCTCTCCAGCTCAATTATAATTGAATGCTTTATTAGACATACATATAACACCGACGCGTTTCAGACCCCACTGGGTCCTTAGTCATGGTTTTCTGTGTAAAAAGACATATACAACAATAACCATCTCCATAAGATTAGTGACGTAAATTAGTTTCACAATACAAAAAATTCATTAATTGTTAAATAACATGAAATTCAACATATAGACAAACGACTGTGTGTACATATAAATAGATAAAATCCCATCTCCATTATACCAGCACGCACAATAGTGGTGGTGTGTATGGTGATATATTATAGCAGTACCTGAATGCATACCTCAATATCTGATAGTATATCCCATACCCTGAACGTACATATCCAGTATCTATTATTATGTCATATCTCACAAAGTTTCATGATCAAATCATATCCATATATAGAAGACACAAAACAGAAATAGATGAATATATATATATCAAACAGAAAGTACCTGAAATATATTTATGTGGAGGACAAATGAGGTTAATTTACTGTGAAAAAACGATATATGTGTAGTTGTAATACTGGTTATAGAACTCTATGTACCATATATCCATATACAAGAGTCCAGACACATGCCCACTCAACTCGGTATATATCTAAATAAATAAATAAATATATATGCCTTGTACATACCTATGTTAGCATCTCTAAAGGAATGGATGAATGGCGCCGGGCATGGCCGATGGCGTCCGAGTACATACAGCAAGACGCCGCTTTATATCTATATTGTCAGCTGAACTTCCGCCGGAAGTCCTGTGACGTATATGCGCTTCACCCTGGAACGCATACCTCGGTGCGCTCTAATTGAACAACCCTTATGCAGGACACGTGATCGGCATGCGCTCCACAGTGGAACGCATGTCGGTAAACGTCTCCTCGATAGCTGGATCCATGGGACAAACATACCATAGAAAAAATAGACATGTATATGCTACATACTATTTATACATAAGTATACTTATTCACAATTAGTATAGTGGTCCATGAGTAAAAAGAATAAATGAATAGAATTATACAGAATAGTTTATAGGTACCAGATATTAGGTTAATACAAATACATTAAATCATTTTTAATGTTTAACCCTTTAGGTGCCCTGGTTCCCAACTTAAGGATCCACTCCGCTTCTTTCAATAATAGCCTTTTCCTCCAATTACCTGCTCTGGTGGGTCTTACTACCTTGTCTATGGCATAACATTTAAATGTGTCTAACTTGGACAAAATGTCTCGAGGCACCAGAGAGCTGTACACTGTTCTTTTTAATGCCATATACATGTTCGGCTATCCTGACCTTTAATTTTCGAATTGAACAACCCACGTACAAAAGGTTGCAACTCGTGCAACCTATGATGTATATCACGTGGTCTGACTCACATGTGAGGTTGTGTCTGATATCTATCATATACCTTGCTTCCATCACTTGATTTAAAATTCATATAAATTCCTGTGAATTTACACATACCACACCGGGGGGTATTGCAAGGGCGAAAACCACCCACTCTAAGTGATCTCGTTTCCATTTTGGGGCTTCTATATAGACTTGGAGATAACATCATTGTAACGCCTGGAGTAGTGGATCCACTGGACCGGCACCAGCGATGGCACAAACCTCACCAGGGAGCGGAGTCTAAGGGGCCGCTGGTTTTCACCAGAGCCCGCCGCAAGGCGGGATGGACTTGCTGCGGCAGGCGACCCCCAGGTCGCTACCCCTGGCTTGGTTGCTGGTGTCGGCAGGCGAGGCGTGGCAGGAGATGGCACAGGCAATGGTCTGCAGGTGAGAGCGCACGTGACAGGCTGGACACGGGAACAGGTGGAGTGACAGGGAAACAGGAACCAGGAACAGGGACTTGGGACCAGGTAACGGACAGGACTCAGGAACAGGGACTTGGGACCAGGTAACGGACAGGACTCAGGAACAGGGACTTGGGACCAGGTAACGGACAGGACACAGGAACAACAGGGAGCTGGGCCAAACGCTATGGGAAGCATGTAGAGGCTCCAACACAGGGGACAGGGCATGCTGGGATTTATAGGGGAGTGATTAGGTGCAACTACCAATTAGGAGCGCACTGCCCCTTTAAATCTGAGACAGCCGGCGCGCGCGCGCCCTAGGAGGCGGGGACGCGCGCGCCGGCCGGCACAGCGGGAGACAGGAGCGTGGAGAGGTGAGGCGCCCTCCGGGGCCGAGGTGATAGCAGCGCCGGGTCCCCGACTATGGACACCGGCTGCTGCATGGGGCAGGAAGCGGTCGCGGCGGCGGCCCGGAACGCGGGACGCCGCCGCGGCCGTGACAATCATGCCCAAAGACGGACTTCTTCTGGAAATAAAGTGGCAGCCCTCATCCAAAATGGATGCCAAATCTGCGTCTTTTCTTAAAATCCCCAAATTTTCTTTAATTATATTTTTGATAGTTACGTATTCCTTAATTAATGGGGTACAAAAATAAACCCCCTTATTATACCTGTTATCCTTATTTCTCTTTTTCTTGTTATTGTTGTCTAAAAGTTCTTTTCTGTTCACCTTACTAGCTATCCTATGGGCTCTCGCCAAAATGGCTGGGGAATATCCCCTAACTCTTAATTTATCCTCTGTCTCTTTTAATTGTGTTTGTGCCATATTTGGGTCTGAGCATGCTCTAATCGTTCTAATGAACTCCCCGACCGGAATAGCCTTGATCGTATGCTTGGGATGTTCACTTTGCGCATGTAATACTGTATTTCCGGCTGAGGGTTTTCTAAATAGGGATGTTAACACCCGCCTCTCCACAGAATTTCCCTCTAACTTAAGATCCAAAAAGGACAGACTCTGTTTCTCTATTTCAAAATTAAAAGAGACAGAGGATAGATTAAGAGCTAGGGGATATTCCCCAGCCATTTTGGCGAGAGCCCATAGGATAGCGAGTAAGGTGAACAGAAAAGAACTTTTAGACAACAATAACAAGAAAAAGAGAAATAAGGATAACAGGTATAATAAGGGGGTTTATTTTTGTACCCCATTTAATAAGGAATACGTAACCATCAAAAATATAATTAAAGAAAATTTGGGGATTTTAAGAAAAGACGCAGATTTGGCATCCATTTTGGATGAGGGCTGCCACTTTATTTCGAGAAGAAGTCCGTCTTTGGGCATGATGTTATCTCCAAGTCTATATAGAAGCCCCAAAATGGAAACGAGATCACTTAGAGTGGGTGGTTTTCGCCCTTGCAATACCCCCCGGTGTGGTATGTGTAAATTCACAGGAATTTATATGAATTTTAAATCAAGTGATGGAAGCAAGGTATATGATAGATATCAGACACAACCTCACATGTGAGTCAGACCACGTGATATACATCATAGGTTGCACGAGTTGCAACCTTTTGTACGTGGGTTGTTCAATTCGAAAATTAAAGGTCAGGATAGCCGAACATGTATATGGCATTAAAAAGAACAGTGTACAGCTCTCTGGTGCCTCGAGACATTTTGTCCAAGTTAGACACATTTAAATGTTATGCCATAGACAAGGTAGTAAGACCCACCAGAGCAGGTAATTGGAGGAAAAGGCTATTATTGAAAGAAGCGGAGTGGATCCTTAAGTTGGGAACCAGGGCACCTAAAGGGTTAAACATTAAAAATGATTTAATGTATTTGTATTAACCTAATATCTGGTACCTATAAACTATTCTGTATAATTCTATTCATTTATTCTTTTTACTCATGGACCACTATACTAATTGTGAATAAGTATACTTATGTATAAATAGTATGTAGCATATACATGTCTATTTTTTCTATGGTATGTTTGTCCCATGGATCCAGCTATCGAGGAGACGTTTACCGACATGCGTTCCACTGTGGAGCGCATGCCGATCACGTGTCCTGCATAAGGGTTGTTCAATTAGAGCGCACCGAGGTATGCGTTCCAGGGTGAAGCGCATATACGTCACAGGACTTCCGGCGGAAGTTCAGCTGACAATATAGATATAAAGCGGCGTCTTGCTGTATGTACTCGGACGCCTTCGGCCATGCCTGGCGCCATTCATCCATTCCTTTAGAGATGCTAACATAGGTATGTACAAGGCATATATATTTATTTATTTATTTATTTAGATATATACCGAATTGGGTGGGCATGTGTCTGGACTCTTGTATATGGATATATGGATATATGGTACATAGAGTTCTATAACCAGTATTACAACTACACATATATCGTTTTTTCACAGTAAATTAACCTCATTTGTCCTTCACATGGACGCTGTGCATACAGCTGAATATATTTCAGGTACTTTCTGTTTGATATATATATATTCATCTATTTCTGTTTTATGTCTTCTATATATGGATATGATTTGATCATGAGACTTTTGGAGATATGACAAAATAATAGATACTGGATATGTACGTTCAGGGTATGGGATATACTATCAGATATTGAGGTATGCATTCAGGAACTGCTACAATATATCACCATACACACCACCACTATTGTGCGTGCTGGTATAATGGAGATGGGATTTTATCTATTTATATGTACACACAGTCGTTTGTCTATATGTTGAATTTCATGTTATTTAACAATTAATGATTTTTTTGTATTGTGAAACTAATTTATGTCACTAATCTTATGGAGATGGTTATTGTTGTATATGTCTTTTTACACAGAAAACCATGACTAAGGACCCAGTGGGGTCTGAAACGCGTCGGAGTTATATGTATGTCTAATAAAGCATTCAATTGTAATTGAGCTGGAGAGGACCCTTTCTTCTTCTTTTCGTAACCTGGGAACATGACCATTGGCTGCCAATGGACTTCTTTCTATAGGCCCCAGGCCTGCCATGCATAATGCTGACTAATACACTGCACTGCACTACAGTATAGGGAAGTCCCCTAATGGGCCTAGTTAAAAAGTAAAAAAATTATAACCCCCACCACAACCCCCCCCCCCCCCATCTTAAAAAAAAAAAAGCTGGAAAAATAATTAAAAAACAAACAAAACACAATTTGATAATACCATGTCCGTAACAACCAGAAACTATAAAATTAAATCTTTATTTCTCTCAAATGGTAAATGCTGTAACATTTAAAAAACAAACAAACAATGTGCAAATGGTGTTAATCTGCTTCTCAAAAATATAGAAAAAGGGTAATCAAAAAGTCACATGTATCAGAAACTGGTATCAATAGCTACAAAGAACCCACATGTTTTTTCACCCGTCTCTGTTAAGAAAAAAATAATAACGTTACAGGTCTTGGACTGTAGACTTCTTATTCTTTTTAATAAAAAGTGTTTGTATTGTGCAAGACTAGTAAAAAAAACCAAAAAACATATATACATTTGGTATTGCTGTAATTGTAGTGACCCAGAAAATAAAAATGTTCTTTTTGTTGCCCTGTGAATGGCGTATACAGTGGTACCTCGGTTCTCGAACATAATCGGTTCTGGAAGGCTGTTCCAGAACCGAGCAGTTCGAGAACCGAGCTATTTAAACTTGCCGCCAAGCTCCTGCTCCTCTCAGCTGTGGAGGACACCCTGTAAAGAAGTGGGGAATCCCATCATAATGATGGGATTCCCCACTTCTTTTCAGGGTGTCCCCGGCAGCTTAGAGGAGCAGGAGCTTGGCGGCAAGTTTAAATAGCCTCCCGCTCCTGCCTCTAACTGTGGGGAACGCTCCTGCCTCGCACTGCTCCCTGTCCACTCTGACCTGCTCTCCGCATCCCCCCACCGGCCCGAAGCGCTTCCTGTATGCTTCTTCAGCACGCCGTTCGTCTTTACTGAGTTCGAACACCGAATTGTTCGAACTCCGAGGTGTTTGGGAACCGAGGTTTTAACATATATATATAAAATGCAAAACAGAGACAAGTTCACATCTTTCTGAATGAAAGGTTAATCAATAAGAAATCTAATTTTAGCTTATAAGGCTGTGTTCACGCCATGCGATTTTACAATGTTTTCCCTGCATTTTTGTCAAGATGTTTCCTAAATCCCAGCAAAAATGGCACTAGTTTACTGTGATTAAGCAAATCCCTGTCATATGGTGTTATTTTTTACCATGATTTGCAAAATTGCAATGAAAATTTAATAAAATTTTTTGGGGACAATTTTGGGAAAAAAAGTAGCAATCCTGCATTGTGTGAACACTAAGCAGACTAAGCAGAGTAAGCAAAAAGAGTAGAAATTGGACTAGTTATAAAAAAAAGAAAAAAAAAAACCCACAAGAAAACACGACTGCATACAAACAAGGCTCTGTCCACATCAAGCTCTATGTTTTCTTGTATAAGACCCCCCCCCATCCCCGTCCGATGTACACTGTCCACATTTCTGTGTCAGCTTTTAATCTACAACACTGTCATACTGTCGTGGCCTATAGTTTCTGTGCCACGGGTCTGCAACGCCTCTCTTTTCCTCCTCCCCACCCTCCTCGTCATTAGGAATGCCCTCAGGCAGGATTTCTATTCATTGCTCATCTAAACAGTGCACCTGTGTGGCTATGGCACTTGTGCACTGTTTGGACAAGTGACAAATAGAAATCCTGCTTGGGGGTGTTCCTAATGATGAGGATGATGGGGAAGAAGAAAGGAGAGGTGTCGCAGACCTGGGGCACAGACACTCTAGCTAATAGTATATCACAGCGCAGCAGATTAAGATAATTTTTTGCTCTAACCATGGCACTGAGCACATTTTAAAAGACACAACTGATAAGTATTTACTCTCTCCAAATGGATGATAATAGTGGTTTGGTGGGGTGGGTTGGTAGATACAGTCTCGCTTTAACTGTTTAGGAGCTTAATGCATCATAATGAATAAGGATTTATGAGTTCCAAAGTTTAGTTCTTAGCATAAAATCTGTGCACAGACTATACCTACGAAATGTGTGTATCCGGCCTAAGGCTTTGCTTTGTTTACAGTATTAGAACCAAAATTGTCAGCATGGGCTCTGCAATGTGTGACCTGGTCTTAAGGCAGGATTTTAGACGTGAAGTGGCAGGCACACACAGCCATTCAGTGGCAGAGGTGGGACACCACTATAGACGCTCAATGGCTGAGCGGGCTGCCACATCACATTTCACATTCAATCTCAAGACCAAGTAGTGTCTAGACACTGTGGGACTAAAGAGGTAAGTGGATGTTCTTGTTTTTACCCACCCGCTCCCCAAGCATTGCGGAGAAAGGGGTCCCGGTCAGAGTACCCCTTTTAAGGCTATATTTATACACAGTAAAAAATAAATATCAAAATATGGTTGTAATTTTGAGTGGCATTTAAACAATGTGTGAACAGATGAAAAAAAAATGTCTGTATTTTGCGAAAGCAGGTTGTAAATACTGAGCATGTTGAAAATGGCCATGCTCAATTACAGATGTTATTCTTTATGGCCATTTTTCCATTGACTTCAATAGAGTGCTTTATTAGGCTATGTTTCCACACAGTATTTTTGCTCAGTATTTTGCAACCAAAACCAGGAGCGGATTGAAAACACAGAAAGGCTATGTTCACACACTGTTGTAATTGAGTGGATGGCCATCATACAACGACAAATAATGGCTGTTATTTCAGAACAATGGCCCTTGTTTTAAAATAACGAAAATTATTTGCCATTAAATGGCGGCCATCCACTCAATTTCAACAGTGTGTGATCATAGCCTTTCTGTGTTTTCAATCCACTCCTGGTTTTGTTTGCAGAATACTTACCAAAATACTGTGTGGGAACATAGTCTCATACTGAAAATAACATCCGTATATTTTTTTATTTTATGGTGTGGGAACATAGCCTAAAGGGGTATTCCTATCTCAACTAATACAGGTAAAATTGTAATGCTGCGTTTACACGAAACGATAATTCGCCCGATCGTACAATTAACGATTTCGAAGTAACTTTTTTTTTTTTATAACGATCAGCGTTTAGACGAAACGATATATAGTACGGAGAATTCGTTTTGCGATCGCTTAAGTCTATCTCGCACATAGGTAAAATCGATAAACGACTGTTTACACGGAACAATCTGCAAATTTTTTGCGAACGACGATTTAAGAACATGTTCAAAGATCAAAATGAACGATTTCTCGCTCGTCGTTCGATCGTTCGCTGCATTTACACGTACGATTATCGTTCGAATTCGACCGTTATCGTGCAAATTCGCACGATAATCGTTCCGTGTAAACGCAGCATAAGGTTCATCAATTTAAATATTTTTGCAAATACATTTATTTAGCAAACTTGCCTCTTGATATGCCGCCCTATCCTTTTTCATTGTTGACCGCTCATTGCTAAAAGCTGTGGTCAGACTGATTCGGATTTGAAAAGAGGAGAAATTTCAGTCTTTCCTTTATGACCTGTTCTCTGCCGATCCTGGCTTTGGCTCAAAAAAGTTTGTCAGATAATCTGTTGGTGTAATAGGACCCTAACAAATACGGAGATATAGGGTAGAATTTATCAATGATATAGACCGATTGCCGGGAAAAAGTTGTTAAATTTTGTGCAACTGCTTAGTTGCATGGGTATCTTGTAAAGGTAAATTAACAACATGCAACTTTTCCACAGATGTTGCAAACTCCACACAAAGGGTGGTGTATTTCCTAATGTAAAAACTAAAAAAAAACTGTGGTGAGTGATTTAGATATGAGCTTGAGACTTGAAAAAAACAAACAAAAAACATTGAAACAAAATTAAAATTTTCAATTTCTGAAACAAAAGAGCTTTCAGCTCTAAAAATATAAAGGCCATTAACTTAATAAGTTGATAAACCTGTCTATTAGTGAAAGTTAGTCTTCAGCAGGAGAGGAGAGTGTGTCGGCACTCCTAGACGTAGTAGACCATGATTAAGTGCAGTTGCGCGAAACGCGTAGGTCCTGTCATGCCCACCATGGGATTTTAAATGCACGAATAAAAGTTATATTTTAATCTACTACGCCTAGGAGTGCCGACTTCCACACTCTCCTCTCCTGCTGAAGTCCTGCTTACGGCGTCTGGCCAGCGCCTTGAAGTTCGAGCATCCTCCCTTGCACCCAACCTGCTGCTGTTGTTTCTCATCCACCGGTGAGCTGTATCTTTTCATTCTTTTTTCGTTCATGCTATTAGTGAAAGTGCAGAAATAGGCCAAACAAAAAAAAAAAAACACCCTGATCAAAAACTCTTCCAATAGTGTAGATATACTGTATAGTATACAGAATATGCAAAAAAAAAATCTAGATAGATATAATTATAAGGGGGTTGGATTTGCGGTACCACAATACGAGATGCACAGTCCTTTTGGGTTATGACCCATATTTTAAACATATCCAAGGGAAGCAAGTGAAGGACGGCACCTACAGAATAAATTGCTCTTACTTTTTTGTGCCAGTTTGCATAAGAAAGTGCAACGTTTCAGCTCTATTCCACAAGCCTTTTAGAGCAGAGTAGTGGTCAGTAACCTAGACAATAAGCAGTTAACTGTAAAATAAAAGCAAAATACAGCAGTAAAATTGGTAGAAATGTGGCCACATTTTTAACCCAATGATGCGTTGAAGTCTATAGAAAAACACCTGACTGTGCAAACATAGTAAGACTGACTATGTTCACACTACGTAAAACTACGGCCGTAGATCTCGCCGCAGAACTACGGCCGTAGTTTTGAGGGGTGGAACATAGCCTTATTTTCAATGGGATCCCGGCCGGAGCGTACACATATCGTACACACTCCGGCGGCGCCGGAAAAAACTGACATGTCAGTTTTCTGCGGCCGGAATTCAGTTCACACAGTGGGCTATGGGAAGCTCTGATGTGGATGCGCGCTGATGCGCCCGCATCAGAGCTCCACGGCCGGAAATATCACCCGGCCGGTACTTAAGTACCGGCCGTGATGATTCGGGCTGAGACCGGCCGTTCCATGACCCGGCCGGGTGTTCACGTAGTGTGAACATAGCCTAAAAATACATACATTTTGTACAAGCACATGCATTTTTTCATACGTACGTGAGATTCAAAATATGGCGGTGTTTTATATCCATTTTAATGCTCTGTTTCATTGCTTGCTCGCCTCATTGTGTAAACATAAGGCTAGGTAGAAAAAAAAAAGCTAACTGACTGTATAGAACCTATCACCCCTCCCCCTTCCCTGTATCCATCCCCTCCTTGGTTGAACTTGATGGACATGTGTCTTTTTTCAACCGTATTAACTATGTAACTATGTAACTATGACTGTAATTTTGAGTAAAAAAAAAAAAAGTGAACAGATGTATTTTCCAATAGCAGGTAAGCATGTTCATTTTTTGGATGTTCGTAATCAATGATATCTGTTATTCTATACAGTGTGTGCCCTGTTGACCAATTGCCCTTTGACTTCAATGAAGAGCATTGTTATTTTTAAAGTACGACCATATTTTACGGTATGTGAACATAGCCTAATACTGATGTTAATTTTCACCCTCTTTTAAAGATTTGGTTTTCAAACAGGAGAGCTAAGTGGAGACGGGAAGAAAAAATAAGAAGAGACATACAGCTTTCAGGTGATGAAGGTAGACCCAGAATGTTTCCTGAAATGTAGACATTTTTTTTCTGATGAAGGATACATTCATAGCTTTTCGGGATTGTTTTGTTTGTTTTTTTTGGTTTTGGTTTTAAGCTATGTGCACACAACATACTTGTTATGAAAAGAATGTCAATTTAAACAATGTCCGTTCTTTTTATAATGCAATGATTTGCACTGAAGTAAATGCAAATAATGGCCACTGTTTCACACAATCTAGTGAACCATGGCTGTTGTTTGCTACGGCCGTCAAAATAATGATAATGTCAATTATTTCTGGCTGTTGTTCATTGAGTGCAATGCAATCGTCATTTAAAACAACTGCCGTTGCTTTGAGTGTCAAATATCGGCCTTTGTTTACTTGTGTGAACATAGCCTAAGGGTAGCTTTACACGTACCAGATCCTCAGTGGAATTCACGCTGCGAGTTTGCTTCGAAATCCGCTGCAGATTTTACCCCCCCCCAGTCAGCCACCCACCAGCAGCCCCGGCCCCAAGCATATACTACCTGCTTGGCGCAGCAGCTGTGTGTGATGCTCCCAAAGGGGAGCGAGGGGTGACGGGAGCGTCACACACAGCCGTGACGCTGAGCAGGTAATGTATGCTCGGGCCGCGGGTGGCAGTTAAAGGGGCCAGGTACCATACACGCAGTGGATCCGCTGCGTGTATGGGACCAATTCAGCTTCATACTATAGGATCCACAGCGGATTACGCATGAAATCTGCTGCGTATTCGGTACGTGTGAAGCTACCCTTAAACAGCATTCTCCATGCTATAAAAGTGACATCTTTATTCTGTGGGTTTTCACAATTATAGGCTATGTTCACACTGCGTATGTTTCCGACCGTAGTGCGAACCCCGAATATACGGACGTAGTTTTGAGGTTGATGCGTTCGCTTGAAAGTATACGATATACGCCCGCACAATGCACACTACGTGTGAGCTTACGACCGGATCGTATACGGCGCCGTGAAAAATAATCAAGACCATTGTTTGAGGACGGAAATGTTGAAACTCACGGCCGTGGATTTCCATGCGGTCCCGTACGGAGTACTTATTTCAGCCAAATTGAACTTGATTTTTCGATCCAAAAGGTTCTGTGTGGTTTACGGGGCTGGGCGAAGATTTCCAAGTAAATGACCTGCCTCAGATCGCTTTGAAACAAGCTAGGGAAGCATAACTGTACTACGGGCGTATGTTCGTACTCATCCGTCCGTATGGCGGTGTACGAACTACGGCCGGAAACATACGCAGTGTGAACATAGCCATAATGGTGATACATTTTTTTATGGCTATGTTCACACTACGTAAAAAACACAGCCGTATTTCTTAAAAACTGCCATATTTGTGCAAACAACGGCCGTTATTTGCCTAAGGCTATGTTTATACTGAGTAAAAAAAGAGTAAAGGCGTCGGTTTTTTTTTTAAATCACGTCCTTTAATACCGCATTTTAATTGACCCCAATGCACTGAAGTCAATGGAATGACGGCCATCCAATGCGCACAGTGTATTAAATGACAGGCGTTGTTTGTATGGACTTCAACATAACGATAACGACCATTGTTTGTGGAAGTCTTTTGCAAACAATGAAAGTAAATTTTTTAGCTATTCACACAGTTTTTCTTTTTACACTGTCCTTTCACCGTCTTTACTATTAAATTCAATAGACTTTTTAGTTAAAAGCGCAATCAGCCCACCTGAACCAGACTAATGTTCCAGTGGCCATCATTGCAATGATTGGCACTGAAACATGCTAAACCACTGACGTTATTCGATATTCAAAACAATGGCCATTGTTTTAAGTATTAAACAACTGCCAGAAAAAAGTCATATGAACATAGCCTAAGGCTTTCATCAGACACAAATTTTGCATGGCCAAAAATAAAATAAAAAAGTAACGAATATCTGCTAGAAGTTTTTCCTGCATTTTGGTGGGATTTTTTGCAGACAGTTTAGTCTAGTGTGTAGTGTATTAATTAGTATAGGGTTTTTTTATTTGGTGATTTTTTTATTCTGAAGGATTCCTATTAAAGACGGGGGGGGGGGGGGCATTAGAAAAAAGGCCAACATGAATATGGGCATGGCATTGTTTTTTGCGACCCTTCCCTTTTGGAAGTCTGTGGGAGGAAAAATGTCACTATTTCTGAAACAAAAAAAAAACATAGCCAGAGCTTAAAACTCCACTACAGTGTGATGATATGGTGTTATATATTTATCTATTGACTCCAAACTAACATCTTGCCACAGTGTTACATAATTACATTGTTAATAAGGTTAAAAAAAGGCAAGAGTCCATAAAGTCTAAACTATAGTAAAACCTATGTTCTTATGTTTAGCATCTATGCCTCTTTTGGTGCATCCCATGATTTATTATCCTTGGCTGCCACTGCCTGGCACTGGTCATTAAAGTTGAATTTACTATCCACCAATACCCCAAAGTCTTTTACCCAGTGTTTTATTACTTGGCACATAAACATACTCATTATTTCTACGGCCTAAGTGGATAAGCTGACATTTATCCCCATTAAACTTAATTTGCCATTTCTCTGCCCAAGCCTCAAGCTTCTCCAAATCCCTCTGTAATATCATATTATCATGCTCTCTGGTTATTACGTTACCAGTTTAGAGTCATCTGCAAAAATGGAAATTCTACTCTGTAAACACTCTATAAGGTCATTAAAAACATATTAAAAAGAACTGGACCTAAAACTGACCCCTGTGGTATCCAACTTATAACTGTGACCCAATCTGAGTATGTTCTATCAATAACTATTTTCTGTTTCCTATAACTCAGCCATTTACATATATTTTCCCACTATCCTCATTTTATAGACCAACCTTTCATGTGGCACAGTATCAAATGCCTTTGAAAAGTCCAGATACACAATGTCCACAGCCTCCACCAGGTCCAGTCTATTACTGAGCTCCTCATAGAAGCTAATCAGATAAGGCTGACAAGACTGATCCCTCATAAGTCCATACTGGTGACGTGTTATTAGGGTACTTTCATTAGGATACTCCAGTATAACATCTTTTAGAAACCCTCGAATACGTTACCCACAACAGATGTTAGACTTAGAGGCCTATAGTTTCCAGGATCACTTTTTGATTCCCTGTTAAATATCGGCACCAATATTGGCAATATATGAGACAGTCTTATTGAACAATCCCTGTCATATTAAAATCTTTAAATATTAGGAATAAGGATCTGTCTAACACAGTACTCAGTTCCTGCAAAACTCTGAAATGAATCTCTTCTGGGCCCAGTGATTTATATGATTTTTAGGGTGCGCAGCACTTCTTGTTGTGTTAGGCAGTTGAGATTTATGGAATGATTTACATCGGCCCTACTCATGTCATCCATTATAGGATTTTCTTCTGTGAATATGGTAGAGAAGGATGTTTTTAGTAGATTGGCCTTTTCCTCATTCTCCTCCACCATTACACCCAGATTATTTTTGAAGGGACCAACATTTTCAACTGCCATGTGGCAATTATGGCATTTTTAATGATCCAACCTAAAAACACAAAATAATTTTGGTTTTGTTTAACTGCACACAAAGACCAATAACATTTTATTTTTTTCATCACATGACCTGTATGACAGCTCTTGTGTAGCGACTCCATGGGTACCATTTTTGGGCACATATGATCTGAACCATATGATCTTAACCAAAAATCAGCATTTTACTTGTGACTAGTTTTAAGCGTTCTTGTGAAAAAATTGGGTTCAGCAACATCACTCCAAACCTGAATGCTCTGCATTTGACCCCTGGCATCTGGAGAAGTTGGATGTCTTAATTGCCCCCAGCAACCAATCAGATTCCACTTTTAATTCCTCACAGATTCTTTGAAAATCAAAGGTGGAATCTGATTGGTTGCTAGGGGCAACTGAGCCAATTCAATTCAATAAATATTCCCCAATATTCCTAAATAGTTATGTCCAAAGCCCAAAACAATACTAGGAGTAAAATGAGTTGAAACAATCCTACCACTCACTTGTTAATGATGAAGAAACGTCTTTAAGGGTAAATGTGTGGGGTATACATAACCTTCATCCCAGGCTATCTCTTGCAAGGATTTGGTTCCACTGCTGAGGAATAGAGTCTTCTGGTATAGTTCCTGAACAGCTGGGGAGGTGATGAATAATGTGTTAATATCGGGGCAACCAGTCCCTACTCTAATATACCCCCAATGCCGATGTCCCTCTAGACAGAGCACCTGCCCTAATAAGGGCAACTCCACCACTCTTACCCTAGGGTCCCTAGTTTCCCTATAGCACAGTGGCTGCATCCTTCCTCCTGTTAGGAAATTCTTCAGGGGATCACACAAAATTTAAGCCACATAAATTGATCAATAGCAAGGGGAGAATGTTGCATGTCCCATGATGATGCAAGGCGAAAACCAAAAATGCAGTGCTGGCAGGGTGCAGGAACATAATAAAGAATCTATCCGTACACATCCCCCAAAGTGATGCAGTACCACTCATGGACCCCCGTTGGCCTCCTGAAGCTCCCACTCCTGCAATGTCATGACCCAGGCTTAGGAATGTCTGCTCAGCCAATCAGTGGCTGGGATTAGGACACTGCTACAGTCACTGACTGGCTGAGCAGGCACTTCCCCCGGGTTGTGACGAAACTGGAGCCCGGAGGGTGAGAGAAAACTTTTGATGTGCTGCAGATTCTTTATTATGTTCCCACACCCCCCTTGCCTGCACTGGATTTTTCATTTTCTCTGGACTTCTCCTCATGGCAACATGCCACACACAGGATGGCATTCCTAACTACCGTACATCATTTATTCAGGTGTCTATCTTTTTGGACAACCAGGTAATGCTGCAGGGAAGTTGAATACGTACTACCAAGTTTCTGCATAGATTACAGCTAATTGCTGATTGCTCTGGATCCCAACACTCTGTGATTAGCTTGGTTTCAAGTAACATTTCTAACATTATTTCTATTCTGTGGATAGGCCATCATAGATTTTCCCTTTAAGAATATAGCAGAGCAGCGTATTAAAGAGGAACTCCAGGTAGAGGTTAAAAAAAATGAAACTTCTGCAGAAGCATAAAGTATTACTCACCTGCCTATCCCAGTTTTGAAACTACCAAAAATCCATTTGTTTGGGGTAGGGGGGGGGGGTTTCTCTGTATTGTGTTTCTGTCCTTCCTGGTTTAGCATTTCCCAGAATGCAATGCTTTCCCTCAGCTTATCATCACAGTCCATCACCCACACAAACTGTAAAATTAGTGCTGCACCTGCTTCCGGCTGGTCAGAGATGATGGATCACTCAGAGGATTGGGTTATCCAGCCAAGCCTCCATCACGCCCTGCCCCCTGTCTGCATCTTCAGCCTGATCTCAGCAAACACACACAATGTAAGACAGAGGCATGGAAGAGTTGTCTCCTAAGGGGGCATAGCAGAAGGAGCAGGAGACAATGTGGATTTGCACAGGGGCCAGTGTACCAGTGTGGCAGAACCGTACAGATACAATAATACATTGTATAGACACATCTATATAAGTTTTAATGTACTTTTAATAGAAAACAAGTTTTTCTTATCCGGAGTTCCCCTTTAAGTGCGGATTAAAATGTGATCCCATTACTGGTGCTTTTCTGATAGACGTGGTAATATATTGGCTGTATAAATTGTTTGATTTATCTTTACAGGTTCAAGGAGAACATTATTGGTTCCACATTTTGGAAATATAACACAAAGAGCTGCCACATTTCACGCATCAATGCTAAGTGACTACCTTTCACCACAGGTAATATCAATAGTTTAGTTCACAATGAAGAGGATTATAGCTATGCCTTATGGGGAGCAAGACAGGATACTACTAGTGCAAATACCCATATAGCTTATAGGTCTACTTTTACCATGTTCGTTTTCATTTTCATTAATTTTTGTCTGATTCGCTTGCCGTTCATTTTACCTCATATATTATTTTGGCACTAGTCCTTTAATACATTTGACACAGATTGTAGATAAGGCTGGGATGTTATTTACAACTTTTTATTGGTTGTATAATGTGTATCAAAAATGTGCACCACAGTTAACTTTGCAAGCGAAGAAATAGAGTGGAATCCTGATTGTTACCGAGAACAAAAAAAAAAAAAAGAAAAAAATCAGGCGGGTTGGTTGGAAACGAGGGTTGAACTTTATAAAATGCATGAAATGGATGTGTGCTAAAGTTTGTCCACAAGATGCCCTAAAATATACAATGTTAAATTTGGGCCATAGAGTTCATAATTAGAGATGAGCGAACCTCGAGCATGCTAGAGTCGATCCGAACCCGAACTTTCGGCATTTAATTAGCGGTGGCTGCTGAACTTAGATAAAGCCCTAAGGCTATGTGGTAATCATGGATATAGTCATTGGCTGTATCCATGTTTTCCAGACAACCTTAAAGCTTTATCCAAGTTCAGCAGCCCCCGCTAATCAAATACCGAACGTTTGAGTTCGGATCGACTCGAACCCAAACCCGGTTCGCTCATCTCTATTCATAATATAAGAGTAAATAATGGAGGGTTTATCAAGCACAGGTGGCAAATCAACCCACAATCATTCACCATTCAAAGTTTGCAAGATATTCTATGCACATAGATACCTGACAGGTTTTTGCAGCCAAAACCAGAAACAGACTATAAACAGGGAACAAGTCATAAAGAAGAGACAGAGATTTTTCCTCTTGGAGCTGCGTGAGGATTTAAAACTGATGGCTTATCATAGCAGCTGTGCGATATATTGCTGCTTTGTCTGATGTGACACAGTGCTAATACCTAGCATTTAAAGTATGAGCGGATGCATGAGCACTATGGCCCTTTAATACATGCTATGCAATGGTGCTATGATATGGATCCCCACTGGTCTATAATTAATGAATTGTTGTCAATTTCAAAGCCCTAGTTACCCCTTGTAAGGCTCCTTATAGTTGCTGAATGCTTTTGCTTTATACCTGCCAGTTATCTGAAGTTGGCAATATCTTTGTAACAAATGCTTAGTAGAAAATGTCCTGCTAGTCAAAGTAAATAGCCCACTAAGTTTTTATACACAGATCCTATACATTGCTATTGAATGCTTTAATAAGATATACATAAGCAATAGAAAAAAAATAGATCTAGTTGTCCTTTTTTATTATTTTGCAGAGACAACCAATGATGGACTCGGCATCCTTTGGAAAAGATAAAATCTCCTCTTATAAATATCACCCTATCAGTTCCCCATTTGCAGCAGAGGAGGCCCCAACAAGTAAGAGAAGAGTGGTAACCTAAACACTGATATGACCATATACTGCAAGGTTTATAATAAAGCTGGCCACACACATTAAATTGATGTTAGCCAAACCCAATGATTTCATCTGGACAGATTAACTATATAAGATGTATAGGATTCTCCTGACAAACATCAGGGAAGAGAAGATTTGGACTGTATTTCAGGACACTCCATCCTTATAGAATCTTTATCTTCTGGGGGGAGATAATTCACAACTAGAAGTGTGCATACATGTCTATGAGACGATCAGAAGGAATAGTTGGGGGCAGATAGCTTTTTGAAGTGTGTGGCTAGCTCTGGGAGTGACATAAGCATCTGACTGTCAAGCCAACCTAAGTCTACTGGATGTCTGTCTATAACTATTTCCTTGAAATTAAAGGGGAATTCCAGGGATAAAAACATATCCCCTCTCAAGAGAATAAGAGATAAGTGTCTGATCACAAGGGGTCTGACTTCTGGGGACCACAGTTGCAAAAATGGGGACGCTAACTGGAGCAGTGAGTCAGTACATGCACCCAGCCGCAACTGCAGAGGCTGCCCACAAAGGGGCTAGCCAGGAACAGTCGTTCCAGATGGTCCAGAACTTTGCAAGCACTCTTCCGCTCACCATTCTAGTGGCAGTTCCACTGAACCACAGCAGGAATTTCGTCAGCAGCAGGAATCTTCCTGCTCTTTTTGAGTTCCAACTTTTCAACACCCTGTCTAGCCTAAATCCGTGCCACCATGAAAAGAGGCCATGCAGGTTGAGAAAGCTCATTTATCCGCAGAGGAAAAGACTTGTTATTGTAACCTGGGTCTGTGTGTCTACTGGGGGACAAAAGGGCACCAGCTGAAGGAGTGTCCCATCCGGCTGGGAAACTTCAGATCACCTAGTCTAGTGGCAGCCTCTACTCTTTTAGCCAACTGGTCCTATACCCTCGGCTTTGCCTGCACCCTATCATGACTTTGCAAATGTCTTCTGTAAGAATCAGGCAGAGACTCTTCCACCACACCAACCATATGACTGCCTCACTGACTCGTGGCAGAGTTTACTCCACTCTCACAGCTTGAGATGGAGGTGATGTCAGCAGGTTTCTTTTTCATGGAGAAAAGGGATGGATCCCTGAGGCCCTGTATTGACTACAGGGGCCTGAATAAGATCACCATGAAGAACCACTATCCGCTCCCACTCATTTCAGAGCTTTTTTATTAGATCTGGGGTGCCAAGATATTCCCTGAACTGGATTTCCGGGACGTGTATAACCTCATCCGAATTCATGAGGGTTGATGAATGGAAGACTGAATTCAACATCTGGGACAAACACTTTGAATATCTGGTGATGCTCTTCTGGTTTTCCAACGCCCAAGTCTCTAGGGGGTTTCAGTACAGTTCTGGGGGCACTAACAGTTGGCACAACACAGTCTGTATCCTGTTCGTGACGCCAAAAATGCGATGCCCTGGCCCCTGGGGGCCACTTCCGCAGTGCTGGTGTTATGAGCGGGCAATGACCGGGGCAGCTGCAGGGGTTATACTTGTCACGGTATAGGCCTGAGGGCAGCACAGCTGTAAGGCCGGTCTGTGGAATCTGCGGGTGATGATGGGCATGCGATTCTTCGCTGCACCTAGTCAGGGCACCAGTTAGTGGACACCAATGCCAGGGTTCAGTAACAGCGGTTTTATTATAGATGAGGTAACTAGTAGCAACAGTTCTGTCCGGATGCAACCGGGTATATAGCAGGCTTTGACAAATAAGGCAGGAGTGGTGCTGCATAGGCTGTGAGAATACGTGCCGGATGATGGGAGTAGGAGTATGAGAGATATAGCGTTGCTGGGTGGATTAGCTTGAGAATAATACTTGCTGTGAATCCTTGCAGCGATGAGGAGAGATAACGGAATGACACCCAGATAAGAGAGGAGAATCCGGTCACTTGAACAGGCAGATACAGCCGAAGACTTGAATACAGCAGAGCACTCGATCCACAACTCCTCTGAGGAAGGAGAGGGACGACACACACAACCTCCTTGCTCAGCAGCAAGGGGAAGACTAACTTGTTAGGAGGAAGTGGGAGGTCACATGGTTGCTCCTGGCCAGAGCTAGTCGGCCATTGGAGGAACCATGGTTACAGGTCACGTGATCAACAGCCTTGCATACCACTGTACAATGCAATAATACACAGGAATACATGAGAATACACATGAGAATGCACATTACCAGAGAATACTAGGGGAAAACCAGCAGCAGTTGCAGTGCAAACACTTACCAGAACAGGCATCGACACAGCAAGAGAAATGGACATAATAGGAGTAGTAGTCTGCATGTTCTGGGACACTGCATGTCAACCCATATTGTCTCAGACAGGGGAGTTCAATTTCCCTCCAAATTTTGCCGAGCTCTCTGTGTCCAGTTCCAAATCAAGCTGGATGTCAGGTGGGGGGGGGGGGTCTGGGATGACAAAGATGAGTGCAGCCCTAGAACTGACACCCGCCCCAGCTGGCCCTACCTACTTGCCACAACAGCCCTAAGCAGTTGCGGACAACTGGGTGGCGTTCCCTATACTGCAGCAAAAGGAAACACAAAACAAGACAAGACAAACTCACACAATAATAGAAAGGTCAGCGTTCCAAGTCACCAACGTGCGGGAGCAAAAGTACAAAATCGGAGTCCGGGAGAGAAGTCAAGGTAAAAAAAAAGCCAAAGGTCAAAAAACATACAGAATTGTCAGGTCAGAAACCCTAGATCAAGGCACTAGAAACTAGGCGCTATCACAGGCAGAGAAATTGAGACAAAGTGAAAGACTTATAGGACTAGAAGGCCCAGCCCAGCCCAGATACTGACAGCTAACTGGGCGAGTCAGTTGTCAGTCAAATCACTGTCATCGCAAACACCTAGTGCTGATAAGCAGGTGGAGTGCAACACTGGACACTGCTACAACCAGGAGCAGCAGAGCTGAGTATAGCAAAAACATAAGCATTCTGGTTGCTATGGACGCCGAGCCGAACGCACAACAGAGTCCTAAAACTGGATCTGTTTTCGGCCTACCATCCTCAATCCAACGGCCAGACGGAACAGGTAAACCAGATTCTGGGCAAGTATCTTCGCCACTTTCTGGTAACTCGTCAAGATGATTGGGTCCCTCTGCTGTCATGGGCCAAGCTTGCTTATAATAACCACTCTGGCGGCTCTTCCGGGGAACTACCTTTCATATAGTCTATGGCCAGCATCCTTGTCTTCCAGTGCTACTTTCTACAGATTCAGAAGTTCGCCTCTTCTTACATCATAGGGCAAGCCGTCAAGAAACGGAGGGATGCACCCAAATTTCAACCTGGAGACAAAGTCTGGCTATCTTTAAGAATCCAAGATTACTGTTTAGTGGATTGGAAAGGCTGTGGTCTTGAGCAGAGGTTCTAGGAACCTCAAGAGAACAAAGATATGACTTCATAGGAGAGACATTTTCATTTTCAATAGAAAAATTAGGGCTATTGTCCTAACTGGATAAGATCTGATTTTGGAGAGGTCTTAAATGAGTCTTAAATGAGTCCATGTGACCACCATAAGGGTGGGTTCATACTGAGGAATTCTCGCGGATAAACTACGCGGAGTTCCGCAGTACGTCCGCCGGCTCCATAGACACCATTCTAAAATGGACGGAATTCCGCTGAGTTTATTCGCGAGAATTTCTCAGTATGAACCCATTCTTGGGCTGCGTTCACACTACGTATATTTCAGTCAGTATTGCCACCAAAACCAGAAGTGGATTAAAAACACAGAAAGGATCTGTTCACGCAATGTTGAAATTGAGTGGATGGCCGCCATATAACAGTAAATAACTGCCTTTATTTTAATATAACAGCCGTTGTTCTAAAATAACAGCAAATATTTGCCATTAAATGGCGGCCATCCACTCAATTTCAACATTGTGTGAACAGATCCTTTCTGTGTTTTTAATCCACTCCTGGTTTTGGTTGCAATACTGACTGAAATATACTGACTGAAATATACATATACTGACTGAAATATACATAGTGTGAACGCAGCCCTAGGGTGCGTTTACACAGAGAGCTTTATCTGACAGAATTTTGAAGCCAAAGTCAGTAACAGACTATAAACAGGGAACAGGTCATAAAGGAAATACTAAGACTTCTCTTTTCAAATCTATTCCTGGCTTTGGCTTAAAAAAATCTGTTAATGCACCATTAGTCTCTTTTGGAAAAAAAAAGGAATGGACTCTTTTCCTGAGGGGAAAAAATGTCTATTGATGAGAATCAAGTAGTATTCCAAGAAAGTCCTTGCTGGTAGCTGAAATAATAAACGATTTTTGAGGATAGGATATATGATGCACCCTAGTTATTAAAGAACTTGACATGATATCTGGAGATGAGATGATAGAAGAGATGCTGTCCCAGGCCCTTTTCACACATTAGAATTATACTGGCCCCAATTTAGAATCTGTAATTGTGCACAATGTAGTACTCATGGATTTCAATGGACACTTTTACACTGTAGTTGTAACTGATAGATAAAGGAGCCATGATCTGTGCCACAAAAAATACTGATTTCAAGCTTGGGTCCGTGTAAATACAGAATGACACACATCAGAATCCTATCCATAGCTGCAGATCTGCAATTATGGACAGGATTACTGATGTGTGAATAGGGCCTCACTGTCACCAGGTAGTAGTGTTACTTTCACTGGATCTTTTTATTAGTATGACAAACATTGTTCTTTTTCTGATCTATATAATAAATGATGTTTAAAGTTTGGACAACTTCAGTGTACAGCCTACGTCAAACAAAACATATTTCTTCTAAATGAACATAAGTAATTTTAAACAATTTGTATGTTTTTATGATTTGTTGCAGGACTGTCAGCTGTTTCCCCATCTCCTATCACAAGCAGCACCATTTTTCCCACTGAATTTACAAATAGAGATATTTCTGCTTTAGACTGTATACCAATTCCTGTCTCCTTTGGAATGCAGCCACTCTCTTACTCTCACCACCACAGTGTCACTTCATCTAACCTATCCCCTCATGTACCATTTGTGAATGTGGACAATTATGGAATCCAAAGAAACCATCACAGCTGTGGATCGCCATGGGCATTTGAAAGTTTATGTCCTGTACATCATTATTAGATGTAAAATGGTAAATAAGAAACAAGGTAATGGGAATCTATCAGCAGGTTAAGGCATCCTATGAAATCTGCATTTTATCAATGTTAATGAGGTGTTTTGGTGCAGCAGGGTGGTACTTTAAAGGGGCTATCCAGCTCTACAAAAACATGGCCACTTTCTTCCAGAGACAGCCCCACTCATGTCTTCAGCTTGGGTGGGGTTTTGCTGCTCAGCTCCATTGAAGTGAATGGAGCTTAATTGCAAACCGCACCTTAACTGGAGACAAGAGTTGTGTTGTCTCTGAAAGAAAGTGGCCATGTTTTTGTAGCACTGGATAACCCCTTTAATCCTTGGTACATTGATACGGCTGCCCACCTGCTCTTCCAGTGGTCATATCAGTGCACCCAGGGGTAAAGTAGCTCCCTGCCATGTTAATAAAATGTTTGTATTATAAACACAGTGCACCAAAGCTCCTGGGGGCTGGGTTCACACTATGTATATTTGAGGCTGTATTTGGTCCTCATGTCAGGTCCTCATAGCAACCAAAACCAGGAGTGGATTGAAAACACAGAAAGGATCTGTTCACACAATGTTGAAATTGAGTGGATGGCCGCCATATAACAGTAAATAACGGCCATTATTTCAATACCACAGCCGTTGTTTTAAAATAACAGCAAATATTTGCCATTAAATGATGGCCATCCACTCAATTACAACATTATGTGAATAGAGCCTTTCTGTGTTTTCAATCCACTCCTGGTTTTGGTTGCTATACAGCCTCACAAATACAGCCTCAAATATACATAGTGTGAACCCAGCCTTAAGGAGCAATAAGTGCCTCTCCTGATAACCTGTTGATAGAGTCCCTTTAGGGAGATTGTCCACTTTATGGGTACATAGGGTGCTGTTGTCACTACGTGCGGTACATAGTATACTTACTTATACTGTAAGCTGAGCAATTTTACTATAGAGCAGGCATGTCCAAAGTCCGGCCGGAGGGCCATTAGCGGCCCGCGTTCCGAACTTTTACGGCCCCCCAGGTATCCAGCTTGCTATTATCTGCCTGTGTTATAAAGCATATAGCATGTAGCATGTAAAATGGTCGGCCCTCGCACATGTTCACTTCATCAAATTTGGCACTCTTCGAAAAAAGTTTGGACATGCCTGCTATAGAGCTAAAATTATACAACCCACCTCCATAAGATGGCTTAGCATGAAGAAGCATGTTACCTCTGTATATAGGCATATACAGGCTCCAAGAGAGGGGAATGGTTACATTCTTCTCCATGCTTGGCCTTCTTATGGAGAGAATCACCATTCAGCAAACAGCCTGGCAGAGGGGAGTCTGATATTACCTATATGAGGTACACAGGGAGCGGCTGTCAGTAGTACACTTACTAATACTGTACACTAAACAATTTTACCATTAAGTGGTAAACCCCTTTAATGTTACTAGTTAATTAAATACAAAGAAATGGAGTTCTTTTTTAGGCAACTTTATACAAGTTTATTTTATTTTATTCTAAGGTTGGGTTATAGGCATTTTAATATTTTTTTGAAAAACAACCAATTAAAAATTTCCCGTAAATTACACATTTCAGCATTTTGGAGAGAATGTACATTATTCAAAGTCTTTGGTAAAGTGATACCTGCAGTAAGTTATTATTTTATCACACAGAAATTGGGTGAAAAAAAGCTAAGCGACTTTTTCTTATTGCAGAAAAATTATGTCTAGTTCTGACTGTCACACAATTCATTGTGCATGCTAATAGACAGCAAAGTGCTACAATTGTTGGTGCGGCTGTTGTGTGACAAAAATCATGTTCCTAGCTCAAGCCTTAGACTGTTCACACTAGAGTGATGGGTTCTCCCATGTGGATCCTATTAAGTTTGTCGCTCTTTAAAGAGTATCTGTCGGCATGGCTTCTGCCATATCAGTAGGGAATTCCTCTCTTCATCTGGAAGTTCGGGTATCTATGGCTATGAACACCACCATGATAGAAATGAGCATGACCTCCATTGGATTAGAATAGAGGTTGCACGCATTTCCATCACGACATGGTTCACATCTTTGAATACCCGAACTTTTAGATAAAGAATGAAATTTGCAGCATCCGTGCTGATAGGTACTCTTTTAAGTCTAGTAAAATATTTGTTTCCTACACAAAAGGACAAAATAGCAGTCATATGGAAAAACCAAATTATGATGCTATATTAGGCACTATATTACTTCTACAACCCCAGATCCACACAGTTCAATTGAAGCAACCTTAGATAATCTACAATTTCAGTCAGGTGTCTGGGTCTTGCAGCCACAGTGCTGGACCTCAAATGTAGATAGAAAAATACTTACAAATTAACATGCTAAAGATTTCCCTGTCTTTCTAATTATCTTATGTCTGTACAGTATTTACATTTTAATATTTTTTACATGTCAATGTCATAGTTCCTTTTTCTCTAACTTTCGAAATTTTATACAATTGAGTAAGATAAAGAACCATTGAAAATGTGTACCTTTTATGTTTTAAATTTTTTTATGTATTTAAAAATTTTTCTGTAATATTAATGGATTAGAACATCATAATAAAGTTGTTAATTTTCTATTGAGTCCATTGGTAAAAATAACAGAATGTGTCTGGTTTCCATTTTTTAACACAATACAACCGCATAGCAGGCAATGCTATTTTGCCCACCCAATAAAAAACTATTAATAAACAGGACAGAATAAGGTCAATTTAAATTTTTATTTTATATATATATATATATATATATATATATATATATATATATAATGGTATTAGTCTTACGGGTAAGACTGTTTCTCCGAACCTTCATGACAGCACCACGGGAGTTAACTCCAACAAACACGAGAGGTTAAAAGCCCCTCCCCACTTACACCAGTGACTTTATAACAACACTAGCACCACGTGAGTACTTAATATTAGGGAGGGATGGTGGTGCCGTCATGAAGGTTCGGAGAAACAGTCTTACCGGTAAGACTAATACCATTTTCTCTCCTCACCTTCATGACGGCACCACAGGAGAATACCAACAATTTACCTTAGGGTGGGACCACAGCTTGCAGAACTTTTCTGCCGAAGGGAAGATCATCGTTCCGCTGTAGCTGAAGTCTGTAGTGTCTGGTGAACGTGTGAGGCGTTGACAAAGAAGCAGCCCTGCAGATCTGTTTAATTGACACGCAGGCTCTCTCCGCCTAAGAAGTGGACACTGCTCTAGTGGAATGGGCTTTGATTGGTAAAGGAGAAGTTAAGTTCATTAATTTGTAGACCTCTAGAATCGCGTTTTTTATCCAGCGAGATATTACACTTTTGGAAGCCTTTTTGCCCTTATTTTTCCCCTGGAATAGAAGAAAAAGAGCTTGGTCTTGTCTCCAAGAACTGCAGGATTCTAGATATTGGAGGACTGCTCTCTTAACATCCAATAGATGAAATATGGATATTCCTAGGTCTTTCACAAAAGGATGGTAGATATACATCTTGGGAACGGTGAAAATTAGAGACCACTTTGGGAAGGAAATTTGGATCAGTTTTGAGAACTATGCAGTCTGATTGAAGAATAAAAAAAGGTTCCCTAATAGTGAAGGCCTGAATTTCTGAGACTCTACAGGCCGAGACAATAGCCACCAAGAAGGCGGTATTCCAGGACAAAATTTTTATACTGGCCTCGGACAATGGTTCAAAAGGAGGACGAGTTAGACCTTCTAGGACGGTGTTGAAGTCCCAAGGTGGAACGAGATTTTTTAAAGTAGGATTAGATCTAGAAGCGCTCCTCATAAATTTTTTCACCCACCTATGGTCAGCTATATTAGCATCATATATGGCCGACAAGGCTGATATTTGTACTTTGAGGCTGGGTTCACACTACGTATATTTCAGTCAGTATTGTGGTCCTCATATTGCAACCAAAAGGAGTGGATTAAAAACACAGAAAGGCTCTGTTCATACAATGTTGAAATTGAGTGGATGGCTGCCATGTAACAGTAAATAACAGCCATTATTTCAATACAACAGCCGTTGTTTTAAAATACCAGCAAATATTTGCCATTAAATGACGGCAATCCACTCAATTTCAACATTGTGTGAACAGATCCTTTCTGTGTATTCAATCCACTTCTGGTTTTGGTTGCAATATGAGGACCACAATACTGACTGAAATATACATAGTGTGAACCCAGCCTTAAGGTTGCAGATTTTAGCCCTTTCTTCAGTCCAGCCTGTAAAAAATCCAGAATTAATGGTATGTCAGGATCGGCTGGAAACGGTGGAGGAGATGGACACCAGGATGAGAAGACCTTCCACACCTTTAGATATATTTTTGCAGTTACCGGTTTCCTGCTTCTTTGTAGGGTGGTGATTACATCATCTGAAAGTCCGCTACTTTTTAACATGGACTTTTCAGGATCCATGCAGTCATCCGTAGATCTTCCAGATTTGGGTGATGTAATGGACCTTGATGGAGAAGATCTGGGAGGAGAGGAAGCTGTATCGGTGGTTCCAGACACAGTTTGTAGTAGGCCGAACCATGCCCTCTTCGGCCAGAATGGGGTCAGAAGAATCACTGTTATTTGTTCTGTCCTGATTTTCTGGAGTGTCTTGGGGATCAGAGGGATAGGCGGAAAAGCATAAGCCATCTTGAAAGTCCACGGTTGTGCCTGAGCATCCACCCCCAGAGCTCTGTCCTTGGGAGTCAGAGAGAAAAACGTATCCAACTTCCTGTTTTGTCGAGTGGCGAAGAGATCCACTTCTGGTGTGCCCCATTTCTTTATTAGCATCTGAAAGATGTCTTGGTTCAGACACCATTCTCCTGGGTGAATGTTATGGCGGCTCAGGAAGTCCGCTTGAACATTGTCTATTCCCTTGAGGTGGGTTTCTGAAAGAGAAAGTAGGTGTTTTTCTGCCCAGAAGAATATCTGATCTGAGATGGATTGAAGAGAATTCTGTTTCGGACTCCCTTGATGCCTTAGATGAACCACAGTTGTCCAGGAATTCTATTTTGTATCCTAAGGAGATGATCTTGAGGATCCACTGGTTTTTTGAGATGTTGTACCAAGCCTCCCGAAACTTGGCCAGCCCCCACACACACACACACACACACACACACACACACTGGAAAGTGGTTATTGCTGGTCTTTTGAGGCCTTTGGGTTGAAAAAAAATATTCTTCCCCTTCCCTCCTTTATTGTAGCTCCAACGGCCAGTTTTCCCTTTGCCCTTATAGTCTTCTTGGAATCTGGGCCGTTTGTATTGTTCCTTCTTTTTTGGGGTCTTTCCTTCGGGTAGAGCCTTCTTTTTGTCCGCCGTTTTCTCTACAATTTTATCTAGAGCTGAACCAAAAACATAGTTCCCTTCAAAGGGAATACCACAGAGTTTTGACTTGGAGATATTATCTCCAGTCCAACTTTTAAGCCATAGTGCACATCGAGCCGCAGTGGTCAGTGCCCCATCTTTGGCAGATATTCTGATTGCTTCAGCTGTCGAGTCTGCCAGATAAGCTGCCACATCCTTCTAGAGAGGGAGTGATCCAATTATTTGTTCTCTAGATTTCTTATTCCTTAGGTGATCTTCTAATTGTCCGATCCAGACATGTAAGGCACGAGCTACACATGTAGCCGCAATGTTATTCTTCAGGGATCGATACGGTATCCCAGGATTTTTTTCAGCCTTCCTATCCAACGGGTCTTTCATCTGAGAGGAATCCTCAAATGAGAGTGTAGTTTTTTTAGTGGTTTTAGCTACTTGGGCGTCGATCCTAGGGGCTTCACCCCATTTCTCAATGTCCTCTTCACTAAAGGGGAGACGTCTTTTAATCTGGGAAGGAACCATGAGCCTTTTCTCTGGGTCTTCCCATTCATCCTGTATTAGTTGATGTAAAGACTCATGGATGGGAAACGCTGTTTCTTTTTTGTCTTTAAGCCTGCGAAGAGATTATCTTTGACTGATAATTCTTCTTGTACATCTTCCATTCCAAGAGCGCTCCTAACAGCTTTAAGGAGAGCTCCGGTATGGTCTGTTGGAAAGAGATATCTTCTGGCACCCTCCTGAGTATCCAACTCCTCAGAGTATATCACGTGGGAGTCAGATAATTGACCAGATTCTGATTCAGAGTCAGATGATATAGACACAGTCTTGCGCTTTTTTGGCCTCACCACTAGTTCTTCGAAGGAGCTAGGACCCGCAACAGCCACTGGATTACAGTCAGGGGGTGGAGTAACTGTGGCTGGAGTGTCCAACGCACCAGGTGTTATAGGTAGAACATTAATAGGAGATATATTTACAGGTTCTACAAGATCCATTTGAACTGGTAATGTGGCTGGAGGTAAAGTAGGAGGAGGTGGTTTAACTGCTGCCATTTTAGCTTTCATCATGTCTTTTATCTCAGACAGGAAAGAGGCTCTATCCTCTTTTACAATATCGCCTATACAGGCTGCACAAATATTTTTCTTATAAGACGAAGAGAGCCTGGTGCCACAAAGGTTACATTTCCTTGCAGGGCCCTTCTCCTTCTCCTTTTCCTAAGGAAACATGCAGATGGATTTTTACTGTATAGCATAATAAGTAATCCACCCAGTGCTACCGGATACACAGTGTGCTTGGTCAGTGACCCAGGTGAGAAAAAATATATAACAATAAATAACTCACCCCTGGCTGCGGTTGTGGGGCTTTGTCTGTAGGCGTAGCTTTTTCCGCCGTAGCGGACTTTTTTGATCCAGCACCCTCCATGAGAAAATGCAAATGCAGGCCTCAGATCAGCTAACCCCCTCAGCACTCACCTTATGAAGCAACCGCACCGGTCCCGGAAGAATACTCCCGGCGTGTGACGTCAGGACGCGACGTACGCGTCACTTCTGGATCCGCCACGTGACACGCAATACAGCCGGAAGTAAGCCTCAACCCGCGTGCGGGCCGGAGTAGAGACGCGAGGGTGGGAAGCCGCAGAGGCCATCGGCGTGCAGGATCCCCGCCTCCTCACACTATGGAGCAGAAACTCCTGAGTAGGGAAGCCCCACCTTCTGAAAACATCCCACGGAAGGGGAGAGGACGCCTAGCCTCAAGCTATCTCCAGTGATCTCTTCACACACAGCCGAACTCCAATAAAGCGTTCAATAAACAGAAGTCAAAATGAAGACTACTAAATGTGAGTGCCTCTTTTCATAAATTGTACACTCACAAGAGACTGTGCTATTGTAACATAGGGATACATTGAATTATTAAGCCTGCTCAGCAAACCTTTGGCTGAGACAGGACAGCACCAGGGCCAGTGAGTGGCTGAGCGACCTGTCACTGCGGAGAAGGGCTCAGAAGTGTCAGCGGTGGCTAATACCCCTTTAAGCAGGGACTGCATGGATATTGTTAACAATGTCTGTGAAGCCCCTGCCCAGCCTATTGGGTTGTGTAATACAGCCCTTATTCTTGGTCACAGCGAGTATCAGACTAGGGTACCTAGGGCCCACCAGTGGAATTGACCCTGGGGGACTACCCTACAGTTACTGTATATGATAGTACCTAAACATTCATTCAAATTAAAAAGGGTTATCTGGCAATGTAAAACAATAGCCACGGCCAGTGATTGGCTGAACGGGCCGTCATCCCAAGATTAATGGAGGCAGGATCAAATGAAGGGGATACCAGAGGCTCGTAGATGGACACCAGGGAAGCGCAGAGGTAAGCATAGCTTCTTTAATGTTTTTTACATACTAGCAACCGTATAACTATTGTTTTGCATAGCTGGATAACCCTTTTAATTCCTGGGCAGTTCAGCGGATGTGTGGTTGGCTGAAGTATAGATATCAGAGGGTTGTTGTTAACCCCTTGCCACAAAATGATGTTCCAGGAACGTCATGTAAAGCAGGTAGTTCCTGCAACATGACGTTCCTGGAACGTCATGCTGTCCCTGCCTCCCCCCGCTGTCCCTAGCGGCGATCAGGCAGCAGGAGGAGGCTGTCTCACACAGCTTCCTCCTGCTGCCACTACCTGAAGGTGAACCGCACTCCCCCCGGGCAGTTAACCCCATAGGCGCCGCAATCTGTGGGACCGCAGTGTCTATGGTGCATCCGGAGGGAGATCCGCTCCCTCCGACCACCCCGAAGCCGTGTGAGCGATCGCACGGCTTCGGGGGTAACCATAGCAACATTGCAGCACAGATCATGTACTGTAATGTATTATATATGTACCTGCAACAGTTAGTTAAAACACAAACATACATCAATACATACATAAATAAATTAATATACACATTCCCCATTCCCAATTTTTTAAATGATCCCCTATAAATGAAATACATATTTTTGGTATCACTGTGTCCATAATGACCCCATCTATTAACCTGTTACATTAATTATCCCGCCTGATTAACCTAAAAATAAAAAACTAACCAAAATGAAATTTTTTTGTTAATCACGCTCCCTAAAAATGTCAGCTTATACCGCAAAAAAAATCCCTCACATAACTCTATTGGCGAAAAAATAAAAATATTACAGCTCTTACAATATGCAAGAAACAAACAGTTTTTATAGTATGAATGCCATAAACTTTAACAAAAGCTATATAAAATGGATATCGCTGTAATCACACCGACCTGACGAATAACGATAACATGTCATATGTAACTTATAGTTAATGGTGTACAAAAAAAGGATTAAAAACAGCTGCTTAATTTTGTCAGGGTGTCACATGTCCCCCAGAATGGTACAGATGGAAACGTCAACTTGTCTTACACAAATATTTTGAGCACCAAAAGGTCTCTGTGACATGGTATAATGGATAAAAAAAAATGCCTCAAAATTCACCAGGTCTCTGTCATGTCTGAGGCCTGTGGTTGAGTCAGGTGACGCACTGGGGCCACATATGGGGGATTTCTAGAAACATTGACATTAGTGGAATAAATATTGAGTTCCATTTCTCAGTTATTGTTTGCTGTGTTAGAGGAAAAAAAATGGATTAAAATGGAATAGCTGCCAAAAAAATGAAAATTTAAAATTTCTCCTTATTTTTGCGAAATACCTAAAGGGTTACTAAACTTATGAAATGTTACTTTGAATACTTTGAGGGGTGCAATTTTTACAGTGGAGAGATTTATGGGGGTAACACAGACCCCACAAATCTACTTCAGAACTAAACTAGTCCTTAATAAAATCAGAATTTGAAATTTTGAGTGTATCAACCAAAGAATACCACAAACCTAAGGAGGAAAATGTCACTAAAAAACAATCTCAGAATAACCACGATAATTAAAAGCATCGCAGAGTTATTACTACATAAAGAGAGACAGGTTAGATCTGAAAAATAGGCCCTGGGCATTAAGGATATGCAGTGTCCCAGAACAGCCCTTCTTATGCTCATATTTTTATTATAACTAGTTCTGTTCTGGAAAGCTATGGTCCACTGCAAACTGCGTGTATTGCGTTACCCTTCTCAGTATTCAGGTCTGCTATTTCATTCATTTATTGTATGTGTATTCAGGTATCAGTGTCTAAAGGTATTATGTCGCCTCCTAGTGTTTAAGGATGGTACTTCTCATGTATATTTCTCTGTATATGCCTAATGGTGTGATGATGCAATGGCTGGATGTCACGTGACTGTGCCCTGCTTCCATGGTAACACCAATGGTCATCGAGCTTTTGGCTGGGGTTACCATGTGACTTCCTGTGCTACCTCAGTCTTGTCCTCCACCTTCAGGAGACAAGTTGTGGTGTAGTCGATCTCCTGCCCCACAGGAGACCAGTTCTGTGTCCTTCCTCTCTCCCTGCTAAGAGAGAGACCTGCGTGTGCTCTGCTGCTCCAGTCCACTGGCTGTGTTCCTGTCTCAAGCCTCAAGATTCTCATCTGGGTGTTGATTCTTCAGTCATTCCTCAGTTCATCTCCTCATCATCTTCTCAAATCATCAACAGCAAGTATTTCATTCAAGTCTCATTCCACCCAGCATCTCAACTTCAGTTTCACTACTACTCCCCCCATCATTCAGCACGCTACTCTCACAGCCTATTGCAGCATCACCCATTACTCTGCTTTATTCAAGTCTGCCTTATTCCCGGTTGCATCCGGAGAGACTGTTGCTATTAGTTACCACCGTTACAATAAATATACAACTACCGTTGTTTCTGAACCTTGGCATTGGTGTGATAATTGGTGCCCTGACTAAGGACAACGAAGAATCGCATGCCCAGTATTCCCGCAGGGTCAGGAGCCCGGTTTCCAGCTGTATCACCCTCGTGCCTACACCGTGACCACATTATCCTACAGCTGCCCCGGTTCCTGCCTGTTAGCACCATCTATACTGCGGAGTGGCCCCTAGGGGCCAGGGCATCGCAGATAAAACAGACTGCAGCGGCAAGGGGTTAAAGAAGTTGTCCAGCCAGGACTTCTTCAAGTGTTGTGTGCAGGGACGGGGTAAGAGGGTGAAAAAAACACCTCCCATGTTCCCACACTGCTGCCCTTACTAAGGTGTTACGCTGCTCCCTGTTGTGCCACTGCTTCTGGGTTTGGGGATATGATGCTGATTGGCTGAGCAGGCCTGCCCCATAGACTGTTGATGTAACCAGAACGAGTATAGAGCAAAACAGGAAAAGCAAAAAATGTTGGCAAATGTTTGGATCTGTTTTGCATTTTATGGCGGTCAAATTCATTTAAATGTATACTGTACAAACAATACCATTCTGTGTCACAAGTTTAGATAGGCCTGCCTTTTTTCATCAGGAAACTTACTGTATACATTTCTGGCAGTGCCTTATAGCTCTGCAATCTATGCTAGTGGTGACAAACATGTTGTTCTCCAGCATAAACTAGCATGCCCTGACAGAATAACCTGGATTATTCTCAAACATATAACAAAAGGATGCACATTTGGAAATGTTAGCCTTATACACTCACCGACCACTTTATTAGGTACACCATGCTAGTAACGGGTTGGACCCCCTTTTGCCTTCAGAACTGCCTCAATTCTTCGTGGCATAGATTCCACAAGGTGCTGGAAGCATTCCTCAGAGATTTTGGTCCATATTGACATGATGGCATCACACAGTTGCCGCAGATTTGTCAGCTGCACATGCATGATGCCAATCTCCCGTTCCACCACATCCCAAAGATGCTCTATTGGATTGAGATCTGGTGACTGTGGAGGCCATTGGAGTACAGTGACCTCATTGTCATGTTCAAGAAACCAGTCTGAGATGATTCTAGCTTTATGACATCGCGCATTATCCTGCTGAAAGTAGCCATCAGATGTTGGGTACATTGTGGTCATAAAGGGATGGACATGGTCAGCAACAACACTCAGGTAGGCTGTGGCGTTGCAACGATGCTCAATTGGTACCAAGGGGCCCAAAGAGTGCCAAGAAAATATTCCCCACACCATGACACCACCACCACCAGCCTGAACCGTTGATACAAGGCAGGATGGATCCATGCTTTCATGTTGTTGACGCCAAATTCTGACCCTACCATCCGAATGTGGCAGCAGAAATCGAGACTCATCAGACCAGGCAACGTTTTTCCAATCTTCTACTGTCCAATTTCGATGAGCTTGTGCAAATTGTAGCCTCAGTTTCTTGTTCTTAGCTGAAAGGAGTGGCACCCGGTGTGGTCTTCTGCTGCTGTAGCCCATCTGCCTCAAAGTTCGACATACTGTGCGTTCAGAGATGCTCTTCTGCCTATCTTGGTTGTAACGGTTGGCTATTTGAGTCACTGTTGCCTTTCTATCAGCTCGAACCAGTCTGCCCATTCTCCTCTGACCTCTGGCATCAACAAGGTATTTCCGCCCACAGAACTGCCGCTCACTGGATGTTTTTTCTTTTTCGGACCATTCTCTGTAAACCCTAGAGATGGTTGTGCGTGAAAATCCCAGTAGATCAGCAGTTTCTGAAATACTCAGAGCAGCCCTTCTGGCACCAACAACCATGCCACGTTCAAAGGCACTCAAATCACCTTTCTTCCCCATACTGATGCTCGGTTTGAACTGCAGGAGATTGTCTTGACCATGTCTACATGCCTAAATGCACTGAGTTGCCGCCATGTGATTGGCTGATTAGAAATTAAGTGGTAACGTGCAGTTGGACAGGTGTACCTAATAAAGTGGCTGGTGAGTGTATTTTGAAATACATCTCTTAGCTTAAAGGGGTTGTCCGGGATTTTTCAATAAACTAGCATTGCATTGACCTCTGAGGATGTTGCATATTCTACATACACTTCTATTTATTTAGAGCGCTTACTGTGTTCTCAGGCTCAGTCACATGACCACTCTGTCTGTGTTTTCTTTACTTCCTGTGATGTCCTGTTCCCTTTTTGTTTCCTGTTCCTGCCAGTGAGGGAACAGTGAGTCATCAGGCGGGTGGGGTTATGTCTCCGCATTTCTTTAGCCACACCCCTAACATCTAACTAACATCTGAGCCCAGAAGAAACTGCAGCAGTAAGGACAGTATGACAGACTACAATCTCTGTACAGCACTGCAGCATAGGTTAGAGCTATAAACAATAAATAAAGGACCTATAAGCAGTTGCCCATAGCAACCAGTCAGATTCTAGGCTTCATTTTCCAAGGCCTTTTTAAAAAAATGAAAGAAGTAATCTGATTGGTTGCTATGGGCAGGGACGGTTTTAGACTACATGTGGCCCTGGGCAAAGTTAAAGGTGGGGCCCCAAATGCTGAAATATTTTAGCAACAATTTAAGGTCCCCATACATTTTACTCTTTTGTTGGTGGTACCTGTTGCTCCTGGTGGGTTCGGCCATCAGTGTAAGGTGTATGGGGCTCTCTGGACAGTCCTCTGACAGATGATATCAGTGGACATAGGGGATCAAGCTTGATGGAAAATCAATGCCCAACCTCTTTGTTCTAAGAGAGATAAGCCGCCATCAGATCTGTATGGCTATGGCTTTACCCTCTCATAGAAAACACAGGAAAACTCAGATGTGCCAAATTTCTGTGTATGGGGAGGACGGGACCAGATGGGAGAGATAATTGTCAGCTGAAGGAATGTTCAGCCAGCAGTTATTGGAAGCATACGGCCACTTTTAAGGCCGTATTACACGGCCTGATATTCTGCAGAAGTGAGCGCCAATCTGGTAGAATGGAGCTCGCTTAGAGAGCCTACTACAGCAAAAGCAATGGAGGAGATTTATCAAACTGGTGTAAAGAAGAATTGCCTCAGTTGCCCCTAGCAACCAATCAGATTCCACCTACTTAGAATCTGAGTAATGAAAGGTGGAATCTGATAAGTTGCTAGGGGCAACTGAGCCAGTTTCACTTTACACTATGTTTGATAAATCTCCCCCTATGTGTATATATACAGTATATCATTAGTGATGTGTGTGCAATCCTTGCTGTATATAGTAAACAATAAAGATATATATACTACCTGATCACGTTCCCCGGTGTCCTCAGGCCATGTCTGTGATATATACTACTTGATCATGTTCCCCGGTGTCCTCAGGCCTTGTCTGTGATATATACTACCTGATCATGTTCCCCGGTGTCCTCAGGCCTTGTCTGTGATATATACTACCTGATCATGTTCCCCAGTGTCCTCACAGAGCGATAGCATCCTGATTCGGACAATTTTCGCTCCATGTATTAGGGCCCTTACTCAGTTCAGAAGTTTACATGCCGCTACATGTCAGGACCGCAGCTACATGTCGGGACCGCCGCTACATTCTGGGACTGCCCCTACATGTCAGGACCGCCGCTACATTCTGGGACTGCCACTACATGCCAGGACTGCCGCTAAATGCCAGGAATGCAGCTAAATGCCAGGACTGCCCCTACATGCCAGGACTGCCGCTAAATGTCAGGACTGCCCGCTAGTGGTGTAAATACAAGAACTATTTATATGAATTGCTTTAAAAAAATAAATTTAAAAAAATCACTATAATCAGGACCAAATATTACCTCCATACCGTTATTGAAGAAAACACACTATATATAGGCCAATATTACCACCATAAAAGTGACTGCCCCATAATGACTCTATATACACTATATACAGACCAATATTACCGCCATAGAGTGACCACCGCATAATGACTCTATATACACTATATACAGACCAATATTACCACCATAGACTGACCACTGTATAATAAATGACTGTATATACACTGTATACAGACCAATATTATGTGGCTGTCACCCTATGGCTGTACTATTGGTGTATATAGTGTATATATAGAGTCATTATGTGGCAGTCAATCTATTGCAGTAATGACTCTACGCTATATACGCTATATACAGACCAATATTGTTGCCATAGGCTGACCCCTGTATAATGACTTTATATACACTCTATATACAGACCAATATTACCGCCATAGAGTGACCACTGCATAATGACTCTATATACAGACCAATATTACTGCCATAGACTGACCCCTGTATAATGACTCTATATACACTGTATGCAGACCAATATTATGTGGCGATCACTCTATGGCTGTACTATATATACTGTACTGTGGCTGTACTGTATATAGTGTCATTATGTGGTAGTCAATCTATGGCAATAATGACTCTATATATACGCTATATACAGACCAATATTAATGCCAAAGAGTGACCACTGCATAATGACACTATATACAGACCAATATTACCGCCATAGAGTGACCACTGCATAATGACTCTATATACAGACCAAAATTACTGCCATAGACTGACCCCTGTATAATGACTCTATATACACACTATATACAGACCAATATTATGTGGGCGATCACTCTATGGTTGTACTATTGGTCTGTATATAGTGTGTATATAGAGTCATTATGTGGTGGTCACTGTATGGCGGTAATATTGGTCTGTATATAGTGTCATTATGTGGAAGTCAATCTATGGCAGTAATGAGTGTATATATATACGCTATATACAGACCAATATTAATGCCAAAGAGTGACCACTGCATAATGACACTATATACAGACCAATATTACCACCATACAGTGACCACCACCTAAAGACTGAATACCACCTTATTTTTTTCTCAATAAAATACACCGTATTGCCTTAGTGATGTCATCATACACTATACATAGGAGCTGCAGCAATTACATAGGACTGATGAGGCCGGAGAATGGCTGCAGCTCCTATATACAGTACATTCACCTCAACACTTGGAGTCAGCAGTGCTTATACACACACACACCATTATATATATTATATATATATATATATACACACACACACACACACACACACACACCATTTTATATATATATATATATATATACACACACACCATTATATATATATATATATATATATATATATATATATATATATATATATATATATATATATACACACACACTCACACACCCATGAAAACACATTATACAGATACAAACCATCCAGTCCACACACTATACACAGGACATGTAACACACACTGCATTCATGCATTATACACCTACATTCATACGCATTACACACTACATGTACAGAATACTTACTCCCTCTAGCATGCTGGGTGTAGTGGTGCATCCCCCTCATGTTCCTTAGCAGCAGGCTGTCATCCTCACCCGGCAGCCCTCTCCTCCATCGTCCCGACAGCTCCACACCAGAGCAGGAAGTCACGTGCAGTGAGAGGAGCTGGAGGGAGGGGGAGGGGGAGCAGACACCGAGCCCAGCGTCCTGCAGCCTCTGCGTGACCCCTGATAGCAGCAGCCAGGGATCATTCCCAGACGCTGCAGGACCCTGTCTGTGCTCTCCTCTCCACTGGAACTGCGGTAGGGGGCCCCTGGGGGATAGGGGCCCTGGGCATTTGCCCTGCTTGCCCCCCCCTAACGCCGGCCCTGGCTATGGGTAACTGCTTCCTTGCACAGGCTTTGCTAAATCTTCCCCTATGTTGTTACTATTGTAGTGTAAGGATGTACAGTGTTAGGGCAGAGCTGCTGCTGTGTGTAATGTGGAGGGGAGAGAGGAGACTTCACCTCATGGCAGACACCATTCTGTCACTACGTATGAGTCCGGCCGTAGTTCGTACGCAGCCGTACATGTGCGGCTGAAAGTACGGCCGTGGGAAAAATAGACATGCGGCCGGATTGCGAACATGCGGGCGAACCGCGAACATACGCCCGTAGTAGAGTTATGCTTCCCTAGCTTCGAAGCGATCTGAAACATGTCATTTACTTGGAAATCTTCGCCCAGCCCAATAAACCACACAGTACCTTTTGGATCTAAAAATCACGTTCAATTTGGCTGAAATAAGTACTTTGTACGGGACCACATTGAAATCCACGGCCGTGAGTTGGAACATTTCCATCCTTAAACAATGGTGTTGTTCATTTTTCACGGCGCCGTATACGATCCGGCCTTAAGCTCATACGTAGTGTGCATTGTGCGGGCGTATATCGTATACTTTCAAGCGAACGCATCAACCTCAAAACTATGTGCGTATGTTCGCGGTTCGCACTACGGCCGGAAAGATACGTAGTGTGAACATAGCCTATGGCTATGTTCACACTACGTAAGTTTCCGGCTAAGCGCATTCCGTGAATAAGCGTCCGGAGATTTACGCAACTTACGTAAATCCCCGGCCGGAGTTTCACACATATATGTCCGGCCGTGTAAAATATGCGGCCAGACATATACGTAGTGTGAACATAACCTTAAACTGCAAAATAAAACCCTGAAAGGTGTGGCTCATCACATTATGAGAGTCCTATTTGTGTGAAGAACACTACTTTACAATAATTGAATCACTGCTGTTTCTCATCTTTCATATCTCCACATTTAATCTTGATAGCTTTTTCCAGCACAAACAAATTACACTTCACAATGAGTATGCACTACAAAATATATAGTATCTGGAGGGAGTCGGACCATTATTTTCACAGACTATTACCAATTGAGAAATTATTACAGTTCTACCACATAAGAGGAGGGAGAATGTGTAAACCTGTTATTTTCACATTACACTTAATTGCGTCTTTTAGTTACTTACACATCTTTTATTTTGCCTTACAAAGATTAAACAGGCTTCAATGAACAAGGGTGTTTTCACAATGTATCTCTCCAGGGAAGAGAAGAAGCATACAGTACTAGGTAATTGCTAAATATATATATGCCTAAAGAACGCTCAGTCTGTCTGAGTGGGCTGAATGTTTACAGGGTTGGCGTCTGTATAAATAATTAGCTATTTCTACATTTTTTAAATATATTATTTATGTAGTGCCAAAAAATACAGCAGCAATTTAAAGTTCTAAGGGGTATGTAAACAGACCATTAGACATACAGAATTACCCGCTAATTACTGAAAATAAAGGAACGAGGAATGGGGTTGAAACAAAAGGCAGAAGGTGCACGTAGAGGTGGACGAGCCAGTTATCAGCCCATCTATGGGGAGATTTATTAACATGCTCCCAGCTGTACGCCACAGGGAAAGCACAGATTGTTGCCTTCTACCTGTTGTGCGCCAGCTGCAACCCCCGTTCTTCTGATGGGCGGGCAGGGTGTGTGGCCTCCCCCACACCTGATTGATCATGTTTTACGCATGGAAACCAGTGTAAACCAGGCAAAAATCTGCCCATGCTCCACAGCAGGTTCAAATCTTTCCACAATGCTTTATCTAAGATTGGTTTACAATGAAATAAAAAGCACTATGTTCACACATCTATCGAGTACTGTAGTTTTTCTGTGTTTGTCTATGTGAGTGGACCCTGATCATGGCTCCTTACTATGTGAATCCACTTCTCTGCTTGATCATGCAGTGCTGCTTTCTTCCTGGGCATTTATATTCTGCTATTTACTTTCTTAGCTCATCCATTCCTCCATTGGTACGTTGATCCAAAGTGTAAAGTTAAAACAAACTATAGTGGTACCTTGGTTTAAGAGTAACTTGTATTACGAGTGTTTTGTAAGAAGAGCTCACATTTTCTCAAAATTGTAACTTGGTTTAAGAGCATTGCTTTGGTTTAAGTGTTTCCTGTACTGGGTGGGAGAGTGGGGGAGGGGCATGGCGTGCACAAGGTGGTCTACAGCCCTGTACTCTGACCCAGGAAGTCTCCATCACCTTCCAAATCATGGCAGATCTGACAGCCCTTGCATTTCCCACTCTCTCCATTCCTGCTATAATGTGGCTGCACTTACATTGAACCATTCACACTGCTGTATAGAAAAGTCTCTGCCACTGTCCTCCTGCACAGCTCTGTTATTCTCACTTCCCGATTAGTCCAGGCTGAACACCCCTCTTCCCTATTGCTGTCATGTGACCACACAGACCTCTGACAGCAGCACTGCTTCTTTATTCTAGCCCGTTGAACTATGGTACTGCATTATGGGGATCTGAAGTTCCATCCTGTATCTACAAACTGCTGCTGTTATTTCAGGTTTATGCACTTACTATACATTATACACCACATGCTGCTTGCTATACTGGACAGTAACTTATAATATGACTAGGGATGGTCCGAACCTGGTTCGGACAAGGTTCGTACGAACCCGAACCATCCGCAATGATTACCGCTGTCTGCCCGCTCTGTGCAGCGGGTGGATCAAGCGGGAGGAACGCCTGGAAAACTGGGATACAGCCATAGCCATAGGCTGTATCCCATTTTTCCAGGCGGTCCTCCCACTGTATCCGCCTGCTGCATGGAGTGGGCAGACAGCGGGAATACGATGCCGAACGTTCAGGTTTAGCCGAACCCGAACCTCGGCGGATTCGGACCATCCCTAAATATGACATTTAGCTGTTTCTCATTGTTTGTTTCATCTGTTCTACATGTTATTCAGAAAAAAAATCTTTTTTTTTTGGTGAGGAACCAATTGTCTGCATATCAGTGGTTTCTTATGGGAAAATTTGCTTTGGTTTAAGAGTGGATTTGGATTACAAGCACAGTCCCAGAACGAATTATACTCTTAATCCAAGGCACCACTGTATATGTAACCAGATAATGGAGGAAGGAAAAGGTACATGACAGTAATTTTAAGTGTTGAAAAGTGTTGTAAAGTGTTGAGAAGCCCAGGATGGGGGTGTAAAGGTAGAGAAATTAGTCCATAGAAACTAAGTGGAATAAAAAGCACAGGAGGTATTATTATTCAAGGGCTTAATTTCCTTCAAACTCATCAAGAAATTTAAAGTGACTGTACCACCAGGCCCAGGCTAAAGCACTGGAGGTGGGCCAACCCACCCCTAGTGGGAAGAAACCCCAGCCCCCCCCATGACATGACTCCATTAGAATTAATGGAACCCTATCATAGAGGGACTAGGGTTTCCTCCCACTAAGGGTGGGTCGGCCCGCCTCCAGTGCTTCAGCCTGGGCCTGGTGGTACAGTCACTTTAAGGCCTCACTCCCCATAACGCTTGATGAGGAAGTGGTTGAACTCCACATTCTAGAGATAATTTACCTTGTGCAATATTTCTCAGGAGACCCATTTAAAATGTTGGAGAGTCAGAAAACAATCAGAAAAGGGCCAGCTCTAGGCATATATGCTATAAAGAACTTATACTTGCTATATAATATATCAGGCTATAAAATATGACTAATTAAGGCACCATTCACACCTCAATGTCAGTTTTTACTATCAGGGAAATCCTGATCAGGAGGCCTTAAAGAGGTAGTGCGGCGCTAAAAAATTATTCACAGAATAACACACATTACAAAGTTATACAACTTTGTAATGTATGTTATGTCTGTGAATCGCCCCCTTCCCTGTGTCCCACCACCCCCGCCCGTGTACCCTGAAGTGTGATGTGCATTATACATTACCTGATCCGTGTCGAGGGCCGTCTGCCATTTTGTGCCAAATGTCATCTTTGGACGCATGGCCGAATCCCTGCCGCCGTCCCCCCTCCGCCGCGTCACAACTGTGCTAAGCCGCGATTGTATAATGCACTTTCGGGTACACGTGGGGGGGGGGGGGGGACACGGGAAGGGGGCGATTCACAGACATAACATACATTACAAAGTTGTATAACTTTGTAATGTGTGTTGTTCTGTGAATAATTGTTTAGCACCGCACTACCCCTTTAAAAAGCATCAGGATTTCATGACAGTAATCAGTTTTTATGTTCAGGAAACCATCAGTTGTGTCTTCAGGATTTCTTAAAAAAACACATCAGGAAAGCATCAAGATTTCCTGAGCACCCATAGATTACTATGGGGGCAACCGTTTAGGAAATCCTGATGAAAATAGGACAGGTTCTATAATTTCCTGAACGACACCCTTCAGGAAAAATCCTGAAGGCTGTCAGTGTTCGATGCAACCCTATGGGTCAGGAAATCCTGACAGAAATTCCTTATAAGAAAAAACGGACAGATTTTCCTGAAGGGTGAATGGGGCCTTGGTCTCACATTGCTGGGACAGTTTTTATTTCCACATCAAACCACCATGTTATATATCAGACCAGGCACCATTGGCGGACATATCGCATGTGCAGTCGGTGTGGCTGCACAGGGCCACTGAGGGGGTAGGGGCCAGCTGCCCCCTGCCAGGCAAGATTTGAAAGCAGGGAGCCTGGGGCTGCACATACAGGCAGTGGCGTAGCTACCGCCGCCACGAAGGGGGGCCCGCGCGGCCCTCTCGATCAATCACTCTTGTGACCGCATTGTTTTGCTTGCGGTCACAAGAGTCCGGCTCAGTCGCGTCTTATCCCCGGCAGCGCGCGCATCCCAGAGCTCCCTGCGCGCCTTGGGCCCTGACTTCCGGTTCCAGCGTGCAGGGAGCTCTGGGATGCACGCGCTGCCGGGGATAAGACGTGACACCCTCGGCAGCCCCCCCCCCCCGGGAGGGTGGGGGGAGAGGGGGCCATCTATAAGGGGGGTGGGGGGAGAGGGGGCCATCTATAAGGAGGGCAACATGGGGGGAGAGGGGCCCATCTATAAGGAGGGCAACATGGGGGGAGAGGGGCCATCTATTTGGGGGGGGCAACATAGGGGGAGAAGGAATACACAGAGGGGGGCATATATTATTAGGGGGTCACATAGAGTCAGGGCTACCCACTAAATGAGGGTGTAAAGGGGCCAATACAGATGTGCAGTGTGTATAGAGATGAGGATGGTGCCAGAGTGAGGTGACTAATATGTCTGTCTGGCAGATTCTGTGGATTCGTGGCTCGGAGAAGTTCTCATAATGGCCCAGGACGGATGGAGAAGATGAAAAGGAAAGAACTCTGATCAGAGAAGACGTCTCCTGTGAGTCACCTGATATAACTGCACTGTAATGTATATGGTGTATAGAACCTGTGTAGAGCTGGGGCCACCTCTATATGACTGGATGAGGTGATTTAGTATACTGGATTTGGTCAGTAACAATATGGTGGTGATGGTAGTGGTTGTGGTGTGGCGGTAACATTTCCTTCCTATATACTGGTATTACTAGTCTCAGTATACAGGATTTGGTCGGTAACAGTATGGCAGTAATATGTACGGTGATAATTTCTCTTCCAATATGCTGGTGTTATTGGTAATATCTGTCTTGGAGTGTATATATATATATATATATATATATACATACACACACACCAATAGCATCACTTAGTCGTGCCCAAGTTGGCCTCTCGCACCAGGGCCCAGGAGACATTAGCTATGCCCCTGCATACAGGTGACACATCCCTGTAGCCGAACTTGCGTCCCCTTATCAGTTTAATCAGCTAGGGAGGCAAGCACAGCTGGGGCTGGCTGCTCATACATACCCACGCTCCTCACATGGTACTGCTGCCACTCCCATCTCTCAGAGGATAGCGTCTCAGAGCGGGCCGCCCCTCCCCCTTCTCTCCCCCACGAACTGTGCTGTGCAGAGAAGAGCACCACCCTGCATGTGCACAGCGGCCACACTCTGCTCGCCTCCCCCCACCTGGGCAGTAGAGTGTATGCTATGTGTAATGAGTTAGGGTGCCTTCACACCTACCGTATCCGCAGCGGGTCTCACTTCTGCGGATTCGTAGCGAGAACCGTTGCGGATCCGGTACCATTCACCCCTATGATAGCACATACTCGCAGCGGGATTGACATCCTGCTGTGAATATGTGCTTTAACCCCCCGCTGTCCGCAGCCCCGCCGCCGCATCGCCTTTCCCCGGCCGCATCCTGCAGCCCGCGGCCGCCCGCATCCCCCCCATCCCAGGCCACATCCTGCAGCCCGCATCCCACATCCCCGGCCGCATCCTGCAGCCCGCCACCAAGAGCATACAGTACCTGCTCGGTGGCACCGCTGCAGTGAGGCTCCCGGCTCTGGTCCCACTCAGCTGATCTGAGCAGGAACGGAGCCGGCAGCCTCACTGCAGCCGCGCCGCCAAGCAGGTACTGTATGCTCTCGGCGGCGGGCTGCAGGATGCGGCGGAGGATGGGGGGATGCGGGCTGCAGGATTCAGCCGAGGATGGGGGGATGCGGCCAGGGATGGGGGGTGTGGCGGGGCTGCGGACAGCAGGGGGTTAAAGCACATATTCACAGCGGGATGTCAATCCTGCTGGGAGTATAAGCTATCATAGGGGTGAATTGATACTGGATCCGCAGCGGATCTCGCTGCGAATCCGCAGAAGTGAGATCCGCTGCGGATCCGGTAGGTGTGAAGGCACCCTTAAGGAGTGTATGCTATGTGTAATGAGGTGAGGAGTGTATGCTATGTGTGATGAGGTGAGGAGTGTATGCTATGTGTAATGAGGTGAGGAGTGTATGCTATGTGTGATGAGGTGAGGAGTGTATGCTATGTGTGATGAGGTGAGGAGTGTATGCTATGTGTGATGAGGTGAGGAGTGTATGCTATGTGTGATGAGGTAATGTATGATATGTGTAATGAGGTAAGGAGTGTATATGTGTGATGAGGTAAGTGTGCTGTGATATGCAACATTCAGTACAGAAGATGAAAGGAGGGCACTCACCATAAAACGTGACTTTTATTGTAGCTCCATTAAAAACAATCCATTGTATTCAGGCGACTAAGACGCCAGCACCATGCGGTGAACCTACGTGACAGCCGTTTCGCGTGCGTTAGCACGCTTCTCCAGACGTAGGACACTCCCCCACAGCCCGGGTTATATACCCTAACTGGGCTTGCGTAGTGTGTCCTATTGCCAAATACTTAAAAATATTAAATATTATTAAAAACAAAGTAAGGCAGTACACCTCATACAGAGCAATAAATTATAGTATATTGTGCATTTGTTGCTAATATAATACGGGCTTCACTTTGTAGCAAACGTTTGTTTTTATCTGTCTCTGAATTTGCTGTTATTTTTTTCACTTCCTGAAAAAACGCAGTACATTGACATCGCCTCCATGTACATTCTTCACATGGTCAATTAACCTAGGGGCCCCTTTCTCTGTTCTGAATGATCTCATATGTTCGTAAAACCGCCTACGAAGTGGGCTCGTTGTTTTTCCTACATAAAAGCTCCGCAATTGCAGGTGATGGCATAGACAACATTAGGGGGACTGCAACAAATTAAGGCTTTTACATTATAGGTTAATCCACCGATCTGTCCGGACTTTCCAGGAGCAAAAAATCTACACCACGAACAATTTCCACATCGGAAATTCCCTTTTGAGGATGAATTCTCCAACCAGGTAAGTTGTTTTCTTGTGCTTGTGTACTTACTTCTTACTAATTTATCCTTTAGATTGTGGCACCTTTTAAATGTTATCAAAGGTCTTCCCTTATAGTATTTCGCCAATATGGGGTCGTTTTCTATTATATCCCAATGCTTGAGGATAGAGCGCTTGATTGTGTCAGCCATTGGAATAAATTTAAATAAAAAAGCGAAGTGTTTTGTTTCAGACACCTCTTTAGATGTTATTTCATTTCTTTTCTTATTACTTTTTTATATAGCAAAGCATTCCGTACCTGTTTTGTGGCTCTATCATTTGCTCGCTCTAATATCTCCAAAGGATAACCACGACTGAGGAATCTCCCTGTGAGTTCCTATGCTTGCTGTGCATAGTTTTCATCTGAGCTGTTTATGCGACGTAGGCGGAGATACTGGCTGTAGGGAATGGCTGGTTTTGGATGGTCAGGATGGTAGCTTGAAAAATGAAAAAGAGCACTGCGAAGGCAGGCCCATCGCATGCACTTTCGCTAATCTCTATTTAGGTGTACTAGAGAGGGAATTAGTGTTCACAAAAGATAATCCATTTATGTCTGCTATTAAATTATATTTACGCTTTGTGTATGATTTCGTCCTTTGGGACAGCAGTGAGCTTGATTTTGGTGATTTTGTGAAATATCTAAACAACAACGATAAAAACATGAATTTCACAAGTAAAGCAGGAAAAAAAAGATGGAATTTCTAGATGTACTAGTTACCGTAGAAAATGTGAAACTAGAAACTGAGACATATTGCAAACCGACAGCTACTAATGCTCTTCTTCATTTTTCAAGCTACCATCCCGACCATACAAAAACAGCCGTTCCCTACGTCGCATAAACAGCTCAGATGAAAACTATGCACAGCAAGCATAGGAACTCACAGGGAGATTCCTCAGTCGTGATTATCCTTTGGAGATATTAGAGCGAGCAAATGATAGAGCCACTAAATGGGTATGGAATGCTTTGCTATATAAAAAAAAGTAATAAGAAAAGAAATGAAATAACATCTAAAAAGGTGTCTAAAACAAAACGCTTTGCATTTTCATTTAAATTTAGTCCAATGGCTGACACAATCAAGCGCTCTGTCCTCAAGCATTGGGATATAATAGAAAACGACCCCATATTGGCGAAATACTATAAGGGAAGACCTTTGATAACATTTAAAAGGTGCCACAATCTAAAGGATAAATTAGTAAGAAGTAAGTACACAAGCACAAGAAAACAACTTACCTGGTTGGAGAATTCATCCCTGAAAGGGAATTTCCGATGTGGAAATTGTTCGTGGTGTAGATTTTTTGCTACTGGAAAGTCCGTACAGATCGGTGGATTAACCTATAATGTAAAAGAGTTAATTTGTTGCTGTCCCTCTAATGTTCCCTATGCCATCACCTGCAATTGCGGAGCTTTTTATGTAGGAAAAACAACGCGCCCACTTCATAGGCGGTTTTACGAACATATGAGATCATTCAGAACAGAGAAAGGGGCCCCTAGGTTAATTGACCATGTGAAGAATGTACATGGAGGCGATGTCAATGTACTGCGTTTTCAGGGATTGAAAAATATAACAGAAAATTCAGAGACGGATACAAACAAACGTTTGCTACAAAGTGAAGCCCGTATTATATTACCAACAAATGCACAAGGACCTTTAGGTCTTAATGACCGAATCAAACTGAACATGATTATTTAATGAATTAATGTATGAATTTATACTATAATTTATTGCTCTGTATGAGGTGTACTGCCTTACTTAGTTTTTAATAATATTTAATATTTTTAAGTATTTGGCAATAGGACACACTACGCAAGCCCAGTTAGGGTATATAACCCGGGCTGTGGGGGAGTGTCCTACGTCTGGAAAAGCGCGCTAACGCACGCGAAACGGCTGTCACGTAGGTTCACCGCATGGTGCTGGTGTCTTAGTCGCCTGAATACAATGGATTGTTTTTAATGGAGCTACAGTAAAAGTCACGTTTTATGGTGAGTGCCCTTTCATCTTCTGTACTGAATGTTACTATATTGGAATTTGGTTTCATAAGAAGGAGCACCCATACCTTTTTAACTGAGGGCATAAATACCAGCGGAATATCCTAATAGGACATAGTTCACACTGCGATAGTGCCGATCGCTATTTCTTTATTGTGGAACTGTGCTGTGATATGTGTTACTGCGAATCAGAGCGGCCCGCAACCCCCTTCCCCTTGGAAGATGCATTACAGCGGACCACACAACACCCTAATTCCCCCCCCCCCCCCCAAGCCTTGGGACAGAGCATCAGAGCGGGTCCAGCAACAACACCCCTACCACCAGATCAGAGTAGTCTGCAACGCAACCCCCTCAAGGACGGCAGAAATTTTGCAGGTGAGGGATACAGTTGCATATATCTCCCTGCGGCTGGAGGCAGTATTGTACCTCCAGCCACAAAAGCCTACTCCATGCATATACTCACCTTGCCTGGTGCAGCGTTCGTGCATTCTCCCTGGTTCACGAGTGACGCGCCAGGGGACTGCGCTAGACCAGGTAAGTATGTTGAGGGATGTGGCGGCGTGGTTTGCTTATGGGGGGCCCATGGACATTTTTTTGCACAGGGGCCCTATGCAGTCTGTGTCCGCCCCTGCCAGGCACATGAACATACTTGCCAACTTTTGGGAATGGACATTATGGAGATTCAGGTAAATGTAAAAACTAGCAGCACCATGCAAATGTTGGCCCTGCCCATTTATATAAGACTATACTATTGCACCTTATGCTCAGGCCCAGATTACATGTGTATGTATATAAGTTGTAACCTATCAGAGCCCCTAACACAAGCCCTCTACCACCGCTAGACTAAAGGCCATTTTACACAGAAAGTGATCAGGTGAGGAGCAGGGGAACGCCCGCTTGTTGGTTTTTGCATCTTTTGAGTAGGCCTGAAAATCATTGTTTGCTGGCCACATATCATCTTTGATGAGGTGTAAGGCACTGTAACCACCCTTAAAGGAGTTATCTGGTATAAGAAAATTATATTTAAATAAAACTATCACCCCAAGGCATATAACCTACCAGTGCGGCAGCATGATGGAAAGGAAAATGGCAGAACTACAAAGTGAATATTGCCTATATCTCCCAGTTCCAAACTCTCTGTGTAGACAATACATCATCTTCTGAAGTCCCAGGATGCTTTCCCTCAGCTGTTGTTCATTACAATCCTCCCACCCTGCCCACTCCCCTCACCCAACTCTCCTGAATCAGGGCAGACAGCTTAGCACTACTTTAATAAGGTATAGTACACTTAAAGTGATACTGTCCCCCATGTTAACACAGATGATGTTCACAACAGCTGCTGCACATTGCGGATTTACCTTTGTTAGGGAGATCTGGGGCTTCTTTTTGCAGGAAAAAGCTTTTATTCCTTGATGCCAACAGAAGGATCACCTCTGCTGCCGAGTGTAATCCTCCCGTGAGGTGTCACAAGGAGGCGTGGATTACAGCACTGGACTGAGGTGGGAAGAGAGGGCTCAGCAGCAGGGAAGCCCCACCTCGGTGAAGCTGTTGGCCTATGGCACTAAGGATTAAAACCTTTTTTTTCCCTGCAAAAAAAAGCTCTGGACCTCCCCAACAAAGGTAAATCTGCAATTTGCAGCAGCTGCTGCTGTGTAAATCACCTATGTATTCATGGGTAATAGAATGACTTTAAAGGGGTTATCCAGCGCTACTAAAACATGGCCACTTTCCCCCTACTGTTGTCTCCAGTTTGGTTGGGGTTTTGAAACTCAGTTCTATTGAAGTAAATGGAGCTTAATTGCAAACCGCACCTGAACTGGAGACAACAGTAGGGGGAAAAGTGGCCATGTTTTTGTAGCGCTGGATAACCCCTTTAAGCTCTATTCACATCAATGGAACTGAATTGCAAACTGCACCCAAACTGGGACCAGAGGCGCTGTTTCTGGAGGAAAGTGGCCATGTTTTTGTAGCACTGGATAACTCCTTTATTGACGTAACACCTCCACTTAATAAAGCATAATGCACTTTGTCATCCGTCCCCTCTTATTAAGCCCTAATAGACCAGTGCTTCTCAACTGTGAGGCGCCCCCTAGTTTTTGGTGAGGCCCAGATAATAAGCCAGTTTTCACAAAGCAACTATGATCTGCACAGTCCTTTTGTTGTTTGCAAAAATCTCCATTTTAGCAACAATATCAATTTATTTTTTACTTGCTTTATTAATACATAGAGCTTGGGAGACGGGTGAAAAGGTAGCCCCAGCATTATTTTTAGCTTTTAAAAGGACTTCCACCACAGATAGTGAGGCCCAGCCACCCTCTTGGTCAGTTGGGTGAGGCCAAGGCATTGCCTTGGTCTGTTGGGTGAGGCTCCAGTAGAAAAAGTTTGAGAAGCGCTGTAATAGACTATGCCTCCTGTGCAGTATTTCATACTCACCTGTCTGCTCGGTCATCTGCTGGTAAAGTCTAACTCCTAGTGTGAGAGAGAGGCAGCAGATTACCTATCACACTGCCTCCATCCAACACTGGGAGAACTAAGGGACCATACAGGGAAGCTGGAGACTACGTACACGGAAGACTCCTTTTACAGGGCAGGGGTGAGCTATAACTCCATACACACTGTATCTGTGTGAAGACAAAGCTGCTGACAGAGGTGATGCGTACTGGGGGATGCTGGCAGAGGTGATGCGTACTGGGGGATGCTGGCAGAGGTGATGCGTACTGGGGGATACTGGCAGAGGTGATGCGTACTGGGGAATGCTGGCTCCTTTGAGTTTCTCACTGTAGGGGATACATTCTAGCATTTTCACTATTGACACGCCTAGAATATATTCTCTCCTCTGAGGCTCTTACTATAGGGTATACATTCTAGCATGTTCAGTACTTAAGTGTCTAGAACAGTGCTTCCCAACCTTTTCGACCTCGGGGCACCCCTTGGAAAAAAAAAATTAGCTCGGGGCACCCCTACTAAATAATGTTCTACAAAATAGGAAAACTGTCATACAGTGACTCACAGGTGACGTCTTCTTTGATCTGAGGCGTCACTTTCCCTTTTCCTCTCCATCCGGCCCAGTCCTCCATGATGATTTCTTCCAGATACGTTTCATCTTTTCAGAACCTGCGAGACAAACAATTCAGGCTCTGCACATTTCTAGCAACCCCATGAACTAATAATGCCCCCAGAGGTGCCCCCATGAGCTAATAATGCCCCCAGAGGTGCCCCCTATGAACTAATAATGCCCCCAGAGGTGCCCCCATGAACTAATAATGCCCCCAGAGGTGCCCCCATGAACTAATAATGCCCCCAGAGGTGCCCCCATAAGCTAATAATGCCCCCAAAGGTGCCCCCTATGAACTAATAATGCCCCCAGAGGTGCCCCCTATGAACTAATAATGCCCCCAGAGGTGCCCCCATGAACTAATAATGCCCCCAGAGGTGCCCCCTATGAACTAATAATGCCCCCAGATGTGCCCCCTATGAACTAATAATGCCCCCAGAGGTGCCCCCATGAACTAATAATGCCCCCAGAGGTGCCCCCATATACTAATGCCCTCAGAGGTGCCCCCATGAGCTAATAATGCCCCCAGAGGTGCCCCCATGAGCTAATAATGCCCCCAGAGATGCCCCTAAAAACAAAAACCCATCCTACTCACCTAATCGCGCTGTATGGCTGCAGGCAGCAGCTCTCCTCCTCTTCTGGCTCCATCTTGCGAGCCGCAGGGACGTAACCTCCGGCAGGCGTGATGACGTCACATCATCACGCCTGCCGGAGAGGTCACATCCCGGCGTCCCATAGGCTGCTGGTATGAAGTGCCGGCAGCCTATGGGAGGGAATGCAGGAGGAGGACGCTGACAGGTCCTGCTACTGCATTCTGCTCGCTTTAATGTTCTGCCCGCTCACTGTGCGGGTGGAACATCAAAGCGATCTGTGCATCCCGAGAAGCTGCGTGGCCGCAGCTTCTCGGGATGCTTAAGGAGACAGTGCACACTTCCCACCGGGGTCCCCCGACACCCCTGGCGGGTTCTCCCGGCACCCCAGTGTGCCGCGGAGCCCCGATTGGGAAACACTGGTCTAGAATGTATCCTCTCCTCTGAGTTTCTCAATGCAGGGGATACATTCTAGCATGTTTAGTATCGAAATGGCTAGAATATATACCCTCTCAGAGAGGATACACTCAGAGGAGAGGAGACATTCTAGCCATTTCAGTACTGAACATGCTAAAATGTATCCCCGGCAGTGAGAAACTCAGAGGAGAGCATACACTCAGAGGAGAGGATACATTCTAGCCATTTCAGTACTGAAGATACTAGTGAGAAACTCAGAGGAGAGGATCCATTCTAGCATGTTAAGTACTGAAATGGCTAGAATGTATCCTCTCCTCTGAGTCTTTCACTGTAGGGGATACATTCTAGCACGTTCAGTACTGAAGTGTCTAGAATGTATCCTCTCCTCTGGGTGTATCCTCTCCTCGGAGGCTCTCACTGCAGAGGACTGTATTACACAGCATGATTAAGAGGTTGAAGAGAGCGGCGACATGTTAGGTCAGAGCTCACTTCCCTCTTGCTCCCTGCTCGCTGTATGTGTTATTACACGCACAGACAGGGAGCGGGGAAACCGTGGGCAGCAGTGTAGGGGCAGCCTGGACAATCCTTAGATCGTTCAGGCTGCCCAATGTAGACAGCAGCGCTATCGTGATCTGGATTTCTCAACCAGTTTGAAGACCATAATCAGCCGATATAATGGATTAATACAGCAAATCATTATCAGATGGAACGGCCAGGAATCATCGGCCAATAATGCTTTGGTGTAATAGGACCGTTAGCTGCACAGGGAACAGGACTGGTGTGTGGGGGGTCTGTATACAGGGGGAGAGGACTGGTGTGTGGGGTCTGTATACAGGGGGAGAGGACTGGTGTGTGGGGGGTCTGTATACAGTGAGAAAGGACTGGGGTGTGTGGGGTCTGTATACAGGGGAGAGGACTGGTGTGTGTGGGGGGGGTCTGTATACAGGGGAGAGGACTGGTGTGTGTGGGGGGGGTCTGTATACAGGGGGAGAGGACTGGTGTGTGTGTGTGGGGGGGTCTGTATACAGGGGGAGAGGACTGGTGTGTGGGGGGGTCTGTATACAGGGGGAGAGGACTGGTGTGTGTGTGGGGGGTCTGTATACAGGGGGAGAGGACTGGTGTGTGTGGGGGGGGTCTGTATACAGGGGGAGAGGACTGGTGTGTGTGTGGGGGGGTCTGTATACAGGGGGACAGGACTGGTGTGTGTGGGGTCTGTATACAGGGGGACAGGACTGGTGTGTGTGGGGTCTGTATACAGGGGGACAGGACTGGTGTGTGTGGGGTCTGTATACAGGGGGACAGGACTGGTGTGTGGGGTCTGTATACAGGGGGTGAGGACTGGTGTGTAAGGGGTCTGGATACAGGGGGAGAGGACTGGTGTATGGGGTCTGTATACAGTGGGAGAGGATTGGTGTGTGGGGTCTGTATACAGGGGGAGAGGACTGGTGTGTGGGGGGTCTGTATACAGTGAGAAAGGACTGGGGTGTGTGGGGTCTGTATACAGGGGAGAGGACTGGTGTGTGTGTGGGGGGTCTGTATACAGGGGGTGAGGACTGGTGTGTAAGGGGTCTGTATACAGGGGGAGAGGACTGGTGTGTAAGGGGTCTGTATACAGGGGGAGAGGACTGGTGTGTGGGGTCTGTATACAGGGGGCAAGGAGTTGTGTGTAAGGGGTCTGTATACAGGGGGACAGGACTGGTGTGTGGGGTCTGTATACAGGGGGACAGGACTGGTGTGTGGGGTCTGTATACAGGGGGACAGGACTGGTGTGTGGGGTCTGTATACAGGGGGACAGGACTGGTGTGTAAGGGGTCTGTATACAGGGGGTGAGGACTGGTGTGTAAGGGGTCTGTATACAGGGGGACAGGACTGGTGTGTGGGGTCTGTATACAGGGGGTGAGGACTGGTGTGTAAGGGGTCTGTATACAGGGGGAGAGGACTGGTGTGTGGGGACAAACCAGTCCTGTCTCCCTATACAGACCCCACACACCAGTCCTCTCCCCCTGTATACAGACCCCACACACCAGTCCTGTCCCCCTGTATACAGACCCCTTACACACAGCAATCCTCTCCCCTGTATACAGACCCCACACACTTCAATCCTTTCCCCTGTATACAGACCCCACACACCAATCCTTTCCCCCTGTATACCTCTCCATGTTACTGTGGATATTGGAGCTTCCTTTTCTCTGTTTCTGCACAGTGAATGGTGCAGCAGCTTACTCCTTTCTACTTCTGGTCGAGGCCCCGCCCCTCCTGCTGACATCACACTCAAAGGAGAGGATACACTCTAGCGTCTACCATGCCAGGTCTGGGGAACTCCCACACACGTGATAGATCACATGACAGTGACGTCACCAAAGGTCCTTCCGCAGCCCAGAAGCTGCTGTGTGACGCGGTGGGTGCAGGATGAATGACGCTAGTGACGTGTTATTGTCATGTTATGTCCCGCAATTACCGGGTGGTCAGAGTCTCTGAGTAACTAGTGATGTATATGTGGCTTATGTGTACACCTATAGTAGTAGTTATGGGGTCACTAGCATCTGGGGGGAGGAGGGGGCTCTGGAGTGGGAGCTGGAAGCAGGTGAGCGGATATTGCTCTGCAGTGGCATGAGATGGCGGGGCACAGGAGGGCTGGGAGCAGCAGTATGCTTTCTCTGTCAGGTCACATACCATGACCTGGAGTGTAACTAGGGACTATTCCTGGGGCTGCTTATATTACCAGCCTACTCCAGAAACTGCAGAGTCAAGCCAGGCCTTACTGTTGGAGAAACTGGGTAATTACATGGATAATCGAGTACTACAGAGTATCTGCCCATCCCAGCACATGTAACCCATTCCTAAGGCTTCACTCCTCTTATGTTACTATCTTTATTATGAAAGAATAGTAAATATTTGCAGTTTTCAGTCTGGCCACTGAGTGTAATAGAAAGATGATGATTCCTGTTTTGTAGAGAGAACTTTTGTACAGTCTCCTCCTTATTATCACAGGCAGGATTAGGGTGCATGCACACTACAGAATACGCCCGTAAAGGACTGGCCCCTGCTCGCGGAAGCATGCATCTCCGCCTGTGCCATTAACTCCGTTCTAGGCACGGATGGAGTCTGCCGAAAGAATTGACATGTCAGTTCTTTTGGTGGATGGCGGAATCGGCCTGGCCTTAAAGTGGTGTTTATGGCACAGGCAGAGATGCATGCTGCCGCAATCAGGGGCCAGTGACGGAATCCACAGCCGCCTTTACGAGCGTATTCTGTAGTGTGCATGCACCCTTACAGTGAAACGTGACACTAGTACAGTATATGGATAATATGGGGCCATTCACAATAAGTGATGATAATAGCTTTTCTCTCTATACAATGTCCTCTGCACAGGTCCCGGGAAATAGAAAACTCTCCCATTGAAGTCAACAGCCCCCTGTCCCCTCCAGTTTTATTATGTTAATGGGGCTTGCTGTAAAGCAAATCTTTAATAAATGCTGTTAAAAGCAGCTCCGGAATGATAGCTGCCCCCATTATAATTTACTAAAAAAAAAAAATTACAATCAGAATATAGAAACAGATTAGATCTGCTTTAATTAGTAAAAAATAAATTTACTTTTATTCTTCTTAGTATCAACCTGACCACGACGTGTGCAACTGCTGCCACCCAGTGTTGTAAAAACATACTGCATCGCTAGTCTGTTATGACTTCCAATGTAACTCCTGTGTCTCATGGACAAAAGACCAGTGCAAACAATCAGTGTGTGTCTGATGATGAAGAAGAAGAGGTAATGCATAATAACAAACACAAAAGTTATGCCATATATATGTTTTTTTTTTATTCTTGTCTGCATTGGGTAAGGAGAAGAAACAGCCAATTTTTTTTTTTTTTAAATTCTCACTGGACATATTATTTTGTGTCTTTACTATGTATATTGACCAACGAGTGTTTAGAGTTTGACATGCTAACCTGGTTATCCAGAAACAGAAACGCATAGCTGCTTGCTTCGAAAAACAGTCCAACGTTTGTCCGTTGTGTGTGATATTACAGGTCAGCCTCATTCACATTAATCAAAGTGTGATACCTCACACAAACTGAGGACAGGTGTCTGGAAGAAAGAAGCAATGTTTTCCTAATCTTGTGTAACCCCTTTAAATTTAGTTATTTCTGTTTGAGCAATATGTGCAATCTGCTTTAACCCTTTAAAGGGGAGCTATCAGCAGGTAAGATGAATCTGACCTGCTGATAAATCTCTACTGTTGAGGAGGAAGGTATGTGTCTTACATTCCTCCTCAGCACCGTTCCGGTGCAGTAAGGCTGCATTCACACGTTCCATGTTCCGCATGGAACACAGATGTGGAATGCCTGTAATTGACTCTCCCCCGCCCGGGCAACATTTGTGATAAGATGCTGGGAGCGGGGGAACTGTACAGATATGTGCCGCGCTGTTATGACAGCGCCGCAGGGTTGCTTCATTGCAGCACCGCGCATATCTGTACAGGAACGTGAGAATGTAGCCTTATCACACGGAGCGTGTGAATGAAGCCTTAGTCTTTTGCTCCATGGTCCGGTGAGACCGTTAGAAGCACTGGGGCACCCCTTAGGAGCACTGCCCACCCCCATAGCGGCGTATACCACAAGGGCAAACATTGATAAAAGCAGTCCCCTGTGCAAGGAACATACTTGTGTCCCTTTGCTTTACTACTTTTGTTTTATAGAAAAGAAATGCTAATCATGGGTGGGAACCATTTGGCCCCCCTTAAGATAGTTATGATGTTTTTGTGTTTTAGTTGCTTGACTGTATTGATGATATTCTTTCCTTTTAGGAACAGCTGGTCTTGGTGGAGTTGACAGGAATCGTTGATTCAGACATTTTAGAAAAATGCGGCAACAAGTGCAAAATTCTGGTAAAATACAGCTGGGATATTATGGTATTTCTATTAAGCAGTTTATGTAAAACAAAAATGCTCCAGTTTTCTTAGTTTGAAACAGAGCAACCTCTTTGCTTTTAACTTAATAAAAGAATGAGTAAACCTGTATTGATGTGATCAAAAATTATTTGGATTAAAAACATTTTTGTGCTGTGCACCACTCCTTAGTTCTACCCATAAATAAATTAGAGATACAAAACTATTTGCATTTTAATGGGGTAGTGCAGCGCTAAGAAACTATTCACAAAATAACACACATTACAAAGTTATACAACTTTGTAATGTATGTTATGTATATGAATGGCCCCCTTCCCGTGTACCCCGCCCCCCGCCTGTGTACCCGGAAGTGTAGTGCAGTATACATACAATATACACGGGAACGGGGCCATTCACATACATAACATACATTATAAAGTTGTATAGCTTTGTAATGTGTGTTATTTTGTGAATGATTTCTTAGCGCCGCACTACCCCTTTAAGGCTATGTTCCCACACTGTATTTTTGCTCAGTATTTTTCAACCAAAACAAAGAGTGGATTAAAAACACAGAAGGCTATGTTCACACACCGTTGAAATTGAGTGGATGGCAACCATTTAACAGCAAATAACGTCCGTTGTTTTAAAATAATAGTGATTATCAACTATTAAATGACTGCCATCTACTTTCAACAGTGTGTGAACATAGCCTTTCTGTGTTTGCAATCCACTTCTGGTTTTGGTTGAAAAATACTGAGCAAAAATACTGTGTGGGAACATAGCCTAATACTGAAGAACTAACCAGTTAGACCTCATGTTTGCACACCCCACCATTTAATGCTATATAGTTTGTAGCAGTATCTAACTATATTAAAACTGATAATAATCCTAATTACCTTTTTGTACAGGGGATAAACACCGATAAGCCTTTCTTGCAAGTTGATAAATATGTGTTTGCAGGCGAGTATGAAGGTAAGGGGCTGCTGACTTATTCTTTGTAGATATATGAATGCCAGCAGTGGTCATAGCATGTTCTCCAATTATACAATAGAAAAGTGTATGTTATTACTTAGCATTGATCAGTCATATATACTGTGGGTATGTTGATTGGGGCACTCGCAGGAGTGGCACCTAACAGGGAACCTCTTGAAGTGTAACTATCACTCCTTTCCGGCAGCAGGATACACTTTCTCCAGGATCATCTAGCAGCGCTATTTACTGTGTACACTGACAGAGCAGTCAACAGCACTGCCAGATCAATTCCGTCCTCTGCGCATGCCCGAACAAACATGCCAAAGGCAGGATTTTTACAGCGTATTCTGCAGTCAGCAAGGAATGATAGTTACACACACTCTTTATTGAATCAGAAGCAGAAGAATGCTGCTTCAGTCATTGGGGTGGTCCCCGGTGGTTTTATTTGATAGATCTCTCTATATAACCAAATGGAGTGATATATCAATCAAAGATGATGGAGCAGTGGGAGCCAAAAGTATGAAAATGACAGATTCCCTTTAACTTCTTATTACCTAGGCCTTTCCAGGTTTTTTGTAAGCCACCATGTAATACTTAAGATGATTTAGTATAAACTATTTGACAATATTTTTTTCTAGATGCCCTGGGCACATTCGTAATCTTTGAAGAAATACCTGATCAAGGTAAAGATCGATAGGGTTTGCTTTAATATCCTGTTTCACTGTTTAGAAAATACAAAAAAAATCAAATGCGGAACGATCAGGTTCGGATGAACTCGAGCATGCTCGAGGTTCGCTCATCCCTATTAACTACCCTTTTAATGATCATGAACACTGATAATGGCTGTGGTTTTGCAGCAGCGGCCGTTGTTTATACATTGTGTAAAAAATAAGCCTTATACTGTATGCCCTATCCCATCTTTTCAGTCTATCACTTACCATTTTCATCTCTCCTTCCTCTTTTAAATATACAGCCATAACACCTATCCTTAAAAAATATCCCTCTACCTATACTCTTTGACCAGCCACTACCCCAGCTTACCAACCCAGTTTGCGCTAGAATGACTTGAACAGCATGTCTTCACCATCTACTATCTGACTTCTCCAGTCACACTTCTACATCTATACTTCTTGCCTGGGACAGGTCATAGAAACCCAAGGAAGTGTAGTGTCTCTTAGCTCTATAACTATCTCTGTCTCTCTTTCTCTGTCTTCCCCTCTCTCCCTTTCCAGTGTAAAGGTGCCAAATGGGTCTGGGACCCCCATCCATCTATAGAGAGGTGGCCACTGCAGTCTAAGGGCCTTATTACACCTCTTAGCTCAGTGCTTGCTTTCCTCTTGTTCCCCGCTTGCTGCACTGTGCTATTAAATGGACAGACAGTGAGTGTGGAGCAGTTGCTCAAAGACCCTTAGGGCCCTATTTCATGGAGCTGTAATCTGCAGAATCAGGCCGACTTGGCTAATCATCATTTTGTGTAGTAAAGACAACAATTAGCCAATGACAATGATCATCTGCAGATCGTGTCTTTTTGTCCTGACCTAAAGTCATCGACCGCCGACCGTGCATTGCTTTGTGCAAAAATGATGCGCCGTCGACGGCTGATTAATATACAAATAAAATAATAAAGTACATACAGTACTTCTGCCCACTCCGCTGTGTTTTTAATGCTCCCAGCAGCCGCCGGCACAACTTTAGAGTGTGCCTGTGAAGCAACAGGCTGCTCAGTCAATCACTGGCTGGGACGGGACTGCAGTGCCCAGTGATTTGCTGAACGCCCTGACACTTCACAGACACGCTGTGAAGTTCCACCAGAGGCTGCAGACATCGGGCAGGAGCGAAGAGAACATCGGACAGCATGGACAGATATTGTATGAACTTCACTTTAAAGCAAGGGCTCGATTAACGTGCAGAAAGGGACTACACGGACATAGTAAGCAATGTCTGTACAGCCCTTTCTGCACGATAATCGAGCTGTGTAATAGGCTCAGTAAACTAGCACCAATCTAGCAGATCAGCATTCATTTTACTATTTTGATCGGGCTATGTAATGCGGCCCGTAGATCGTTTGCACAAAACAGTGTGCTGCAGACTATTGCAGATTTTTTTAACATGTTTAAAGACCACGATCAGCTGACATTGTGCATGTCAGCTCATTGTTGCCTTTTAACAGGTGCTATTACACTGAACGATTATCAGGCTGAACGGTCAGAAATCGGCCAAGTAAGGCCAATAATCGTTCAGTGTAATAATCCTGCTAGTTGCAGGCTTGTGGCTCAGGAGACTGTGGAGGCATATAGTGATTATAAATGCCAAGCAACAGATGTAGATTTATAATAACACTTTGCTGAACAGGTTAGGCTCCAGACTTAAGATTGTAGCACAGAGATTTTTTCTGTTACTGAAGCATTCAGTTGAGGCAAACTTTTACGAGCTAAAAACTCCTGTGTCCGCTTTTTATTTGAGAGCAGTATCTGCAAACAAAGTATGAAAAAAAATGTATTATTATTTATTGCAAAAGTGAATAATACAGACAGATGGAGAAAAAAAAGCATCAACTCACCATCTGCCAGTGCTACGTTGGAAAAGATGGATGAGTTTCACTATTGCATTATTAAAACTTTGTACCATTATTACTCAGCACCACCAGGATACCTTGTGTCCTTGTGACCTTTTATTAATTTGGTATTTGATTCTTATTTTTCCTTTTTCATGCTCAGGAGAAGGGGAAAGTACAAAACCAAAACTGAATTATAAGTGCCATACAGCAAAGAAACTGAATATGACCAGAACATTCCTGACAGAAAAAAAAGAAGGCGACGAGGGAGGTTAGTGTTTGGTTATACTGTATAACTGTAGTTGATATAGAGACATGCAAAGTCTCATTGTATTTTACTTCTGTATTTAAGATTCCTTTTAAGGGTATATTCACACGGGCGGGCTCGCAGCGAGATTCTCGCTGCGAGCCCGGCAGGTCCTGGCAGTTCCCATACACTACATACTCGCTGCGGTCTAAACGATCGCAGCGAGTATGTAATTATACCGCCCTTAACCCCTTCTGCTCCCGCCGGCTCCCCCGCTGTAAGCAGCATACATTACCTGTCCTTGCTGCACGGGTCCGGCGTCCTGCTCTCCCGTCCTGCCAATTAGTGTGTTGCCCAGCCGCAGCCACTGATTGGCCGGGTGGGAGAGCAGGACGCCGGACCCGTGCAGCAAGGACAGGTAATGTATGCTGCTTACAGCGAGGGAGCCGGCGGGAGTAGAAGGGGTTAAGGGTGGCAGAATTACATACTCGCTGCGGTCGTTTAGACCGCAGCGAGTATGTAGTGTATGGGAACTGCCAGGACCTGCCGGGCTCGCAGCGAGAATCTCGCTGCGAGCCCGCCCGTGTGAATATACCCTAATAGGGTATTTTAACCTGGTAAAGAGGAGTTGAGTTTGTACTGAGGGTTATGCAAGCTGTTGTTAGGCTGTCCAGTGCTCCATTTATTGTAATACCTATTTTATTACTACACAAATGGGGCCATTTATTGCACTGAGGTGTTCTTTTGCCCCTCAGTGCACCAATATGGCTGTATCCTTTAAAGGAGTACTCCGGTGATCAAGGAAAAAAACTAATTCATACATCTGCACTGTGTGTCATTACATTGTCTTGTTGTGTTATTTTTTTTTTAAACTCCCCTTTGCAGCCCCCATGTACCTACAGTGATTCAATCAAAAACTTGCCTGCTTCCTGTTTCATCAACATCTCCAGGCATGCGCTCCAGTCTGACTCTCTATATTCCCCTCTGGCTGTCAAGACGCTCTAGGAGTCCCCTGGCCTCTCTATGATCTCATCTGTTTCTCCCCACTGCCCTACCACATGACCAACTGCCAATCCTGTTGCTAAGAAACATTCTTTGTGTGTAAAGATTGTCCTCACAGAAAAGCAGAAACAACCCTGCTGACATGGTAAGGGTGAGTTCACACTGAGTAAACACGCCGTAATTCTGTGGCGGACCTCTCCACCGCGGAATCCCGCCGTGCTCAGTGTGCTGCTGTAAGTGAATGAGAGGGTGCACGCTCCTCAGCTGCTGCTGCTCTCCACTCAAAGAAGCAACATGTTACTTCTTTAAACGGAGAGGAGAGGGAGCAGACGAACGCGCGCCCTCTCATTTACTTACAGCAGCACACTGAACACGGCAGGATTCCGTGGCGGAGAGGTCCATCACAGAATTACGGCGTATTTACTCAGTGTGAACTGGCCCTAATGTTGTATATACATATCTGTAGTTTTACCATGCAGGAATTGTTGTGCTCACCTCCACTACTGTTCTACCTCAGCAAGCTACCCCCCCCCCCCCCCCCCCCCCCCCAGTGCATCTTGGCGACTCTGTAGTATGGGGAGAGGGGTATTTCACTAACAGCTTCGTTGTCACCCCCTCTGTGACTCTCCATTTGTTGTGGCTCCAGGTGAGCTTCAGGTGGCAGAACAACAGCTACCATCATGTACAATCACCACAAGATGAGGATGGGGCTTGTAGGTATGAAACCAGGAGAGCTCCAAGTTGCTCAACTACAACTCCCATCTTGTACTGTCACCACAACATGATGATGGGTCTAGTAGTTATTCAACTTGGATTGCTCACGGTTGAAGAACTACAACTCCCATCTTGCACCATCACTACAATATGAGGATAGGAATTGTAGTGAATCAACCAGGAGAAATCCAAGTTGCAAAACTTCAACTCCCATTATCCTGATGTAGGGACAATACTCTATGGGTATTGTAGTTTTCCAACTTTGATCTCTCCTGGTTGCATAACTAAAAGCCCCATCTTTATCTTGTGGTGACAAGATGGGAGTTGCAGTTCAGCCACCTTTAGATCTCCTGGTTGCATCACTACTACTCCCATCATGTAATGTCACCATAGCTTACTGGGAGTTGTAGCTGTAAAATCTGAGGAGCCACACTAGATGGAGGGTCACAGAGGAGCTGACGGGGAAGCATGTAGTGAAATTTCCCACCCCTACAGAGCCACCAAGAGGCTGGGATGTTATCTATCTATCGATCTATCTATCTATCTATCTATCTATCTATCTATCTATCTATCTATCTATCTATCTATCTATCTCCTATCTATCTATCTATCTCCTATCTATCTATCTATCTCCTATCTATCTATCTCCTATCTATCTATCTATCTATCTCCTATCTATCTATCTATCTCACATCTATCTATCTCACATCTATCTATCTCACATCTATCTATCTCACATCTATCTATCTCACATCTATCTATCTCACATCTATCTATCTCACATCTATCTATCTCACATCTATCTATCTCACATCTATCTATCTCACATCTATCTATCTCACATCTATCTATCTCACATCTATCTATCTCACATCTATCTATCTCACATCTATCTATCTCACATCTATCTATCTCACATCTATCTATCTCACATCTATCTATCTCACATCTATCTATCTCACATCTATCTATCTCACATCTATCTATCTATCTATCTATCTATCTATCTATCTATCTATCTATCAATCAATCGTCTAACTATCTCCTATCTATTTATTTATCTATCTAACTTCCTATCTATCTCCTATCCTTTATATATCTATCTGAATCACCTCACTGCCCCCTGTCAGCAAGACACATGGCCCCCTCCTCCCCCGTCCGTCCGGTCAGGAGCGGACACAGACTGCATAGGGCCCCTGTGCAAAAAAATGTGCATGGGCCCCCCAGAAGCAAACCATGCCACCACATACCTGAACATACTCACCTGGCCTGACGCAGTCCCCTGGCGTGTCACTCGTGCACCAGGGAGAATGTACGAACGCTGCGCCAGGCAAGGTGAGTATGTGTATGGAGGAGGCTCTTGTGGCTGAAGAGAGATATATGCATGTATATATGCAACTGTATCCCTCACCTGCAACACTTCTGCCGTCCTTGAGGGGGGGAGGGGGGAGTGGTGCAGACCACTTTGATTCGCTGTTCTGGTGGTGGGGGGTGTTGTTGATGGTCCCGCTCTGATGCTCTGTCCCAAGCCTTGGGGGGCATCACACACACATAGCACAGCACCCTCCTTACATCACACACACACACACACACACACAGCACACTCCTTACATCACACACAGCACCCTTCTTACATCACACACACAGCACACTCCTTACATCACACACACACACAGCACCCTCCTTACATCACTCACACACACAGCACCCTCCTTACATCACACACAGCACACTCCTTACATCACACACAGCACCCTCCTTACATCACACACACACACACACAGCACACTCCTTACATCACACACAGCACACTCCTTACATCACACACACACACACACAGCACACTCCTTACATCACACACAGCACACTCCTTACATCACACACAGCACACAGCACACTCCTTACAGCACACACAGCACACTCCTTACATCACACACACACACACACAGCACACTCCTTACATCACACACAGCACACTCCTTACATCACACACAGCACACAGCACACTCCTTACAGCACACACAGCACACTCCTTACATCACACACACAGCACACTCCTTACATCACACACACAGCACACTCCTTACATCACACACACAGCACACACCTTACATCACACACACAGCACACTCCTTACATCACACACACAGCACAGCACATATTCTCAGGAACACCCCCACTCTGATGCTCCATCCCAGGTGAGGGTTTGGGGGGAGGGGCTGCTCTACTGCCTCTGTTGGGTCTGCTCTGATGAGCAGGGTGTGCTGAGATCTCTACTGCCGGGATGGGGGGAGGGGAACAGAGCAGAGTGAGGGAGCTGTGCTGGTGGTGCTCTTCTCTGCACAGCACGGCTCCTGGGGGAGAGAGGGGGGTGCAGGAGGCGGCTCTGGGAGATGGGAGTGTCAGCAGCACGATGTGCGGAGCGTGCCTATGTATGTGCAGCCAGCCCCAGCCGTGCTTGCTTCCTTTTAGCTGAGTAATGAAAGCTCCTGTCAGCAAGACACATGGTCCCCCTCCTCCCCGGTGTCCGGTGTGTACATCAGCGATCTCAATCACCTCACTGCCCCCGGTCAGCAGTCAGAGGAGAGTGTTCTGCACACTGTCACTCTGCCCTATGCTGCACATGCTGGACCTGAGAGGATCACATCAAGCAGGGGGCCATGTGAGAGGCGGCTTTACCGGGGGACAGTGCGATCATAGAAGCCACCTCTCACATGGCCCCCTGCTTGATGTGATCCTCTCAGGTCCAGCATGTGCAGCATAGGGCAGAGTGACAGTGTGCAGAAGACTCTCCTCTGACTGCTGACCGGGGACAGTGAGGTGATTGAGATCGCTGATGCACACACCGGACACCGGGGAGGAGGGGGACCATGTGTCTTGCTGACAGGGGGCAGTGAGGTGACTCAGATCGCTGCTGCACACACCGGACGGAGGGGCCATGTGACCGGGGGGCAGTGCAGTGACTCTGACCTATGCTGCATACACGGGGGGGGGGGGGTGGGGGGCATGTGAGCGGCGGCTTTTATGCTTACCAGGTGCAGTGCATGAAGGCATAGCATTGAGCAGACAACTCTGTATGAGCGACAGAGCACGTGCACAGGGGGAGGGCGCTGATTGGCTGCAGATACAGACCAATCAGAGGAAACCAGGAAGACCCGGACATATTCAGGAGACAGAAGTTCGGTTAGTGACGTATTGTCGGCGGCGGCAAACGGGGGTCGACAGTCAAGTGGAGGACCTCAGCTTTTCAACTTCCTGTGAAGAGGAGCTGGGACCAAAAAGAAGACCAAGCTGCAGGAACCCATTATGTAAGTATATTACAATGTTATATAACTTTACATAACCCTTTCATTGCAGGTTAATTTTATTTCACCGGAGTACCCCTTTAAGAACACCTCTTCATGAATACTGACCTGACCAGTGGTGTAACTTAGGTAACTGCAAGAGGGGCAACTCTGTATTCAGGAGCACTAAATGCGCTCATTTGCATAACAGTAAAACTGGTATTACAAAGAAATGGCACAACAGAGGGCCTAATAAAAGTAAGCATCTTAAAGGTAATTTTTCCTATTAGCTTTAGCCCAAACTTGCTGACAATGTCCCTTTAACAGAAAAAGAAGGGTCTTGTCTTGGCCGTTGACTGGCTAAGAGGGCCTGACATGTCATGATGGGTCCCTGTTCAGACGAGGAAGCGGCCAGTGGACTGGCAACCGAGTTGGACTCCAGCCCTGGAATGGGGGAAGTAGGTGCATGTTGTTATGTTCAGCTACCTCCTCCCTGGCTTTTTTTGAGAAAGAAAAAAAAGTCTGACCCTGGGCTTCTCCTTTTTATTAATTTTTTTAATTTTCGGTGCAATTTTTGTTTTTAGTTAATTAAATTTTTTATATAAGTAAAGATAAGTAAACTTCAATCCATCATTAGTCAAGATCTGATGTTTGACATATGAGGACAGGTGTGGTGCTGTTTTAAAAAAAAAAAAAAAAAAAAGTAGCTGCGTTTTTAATCCACATGACCCCTTTACATTTTTTTAAACTATATAGATTTTAGTGTGTTTGTGCATTTAATTGTAATATGTATGGTTTAATGCAGATTCATTTATTTGCAGGGGGTAAAATTGAATGGTTCCAGATTAAAGATGATACCTCTGCTAGCTGGCCGCAGATGATATGCAGTTTTGCACAGGAAAATGAGGATGCAGTTGAGTCCCAAAGTGAAGATGATGATCACGGGCAACTGGACATATCAAATGAGGAGGCTGGACAAGAAGAGCAAAGCTTATATTCAGCTGAGAAGCATCACTGTTCTGATTCTGAGAAAGGAGCTCCGGAATCTGAAGAGCGAAGACACCTGGACACCAATAAAGCAGACTGTGATGCAAACACACTGATATGTGCAGCAGAACAAGAAACACATTCAGCTGGTGATGCTGGCTTTACACAGGAAGATGATACAGCACACCATGATCAGAAATCCTAAAAGCAGCATGAGAAGAATGAACATCTAATTATTTACTGCCCCTTATAATTCATGGTGTATGTTTTGTACTATAGACGATCAACAAGCCTATTGGCATATACGTCTTCAAATGCTTAGCTGAGTTCCGGTAATGCCACAGATACATTGCCTGCTGTAGAGATGGCAGCTCTCTTAATGCAGATCTCCAGAAGAATCTGTGGGCAGACATTGAGAACGCTGAGAGAGGAGATTCCAGCTTTGAACCCAGTTAAACTATGAATACAAAGTGAGGATTTGATACAAGCTGTAACTCAGAATCAGTACAAGATAAGTCATGCAGTACATTTACAGTGTTAGGGTCCTATTAGACAGATGACAGCCCAATCAATAATGTAAATGAGCGATGATCTGCCTATTAAAGGGTCAAAAATTGTTTAGCAATTGTTAGTGATGTCTGTGCAGCCTAAACTGTTAATAGATTTCCTGTCCACGCTCCCGGTCTTCTCCTGCCCTCTGCTTGCTTCCCGGCTTCATGCTCTGCTTCTCTGAGCTTATAGGCCAGACAGGCTGCTCTGAAGCTGCAGCAAGTGGCGCCTGGAAGCAAGCAGAGGGCAGGAGAAGACCAGGAGCGTGGACAGGTAATGTATGGTCAGTTTATTCAATCGCTAGCCCTCGGCCGCACATTGCTATTACACGTCGCGATGCATGGTCGGCGGGTGATGTTTTTGGTGTGGGACCTAAAATAAAATCAGGCAATGGTCGTTTTCATTGGCTGAAAGTTGTCTCTATTACACAGAGCAATAATCAGCTTGATTCGACCAGGTATTGCTCTGTGTAATAGGGCTCTTACTTTTAGGGTCCATTCACATGTACAGGATCTGTAGCAGATTTGGTGCTTTGCCTATCATTTAGTTACATTGATATCTGTGACATCAGATCTGCTGCAGATCCTGTACATGTGAATGGATCCTTATATAGATTAATCCGGGTGTAGATTTTATAATGGGAGCCAGTCATTCTGAAAATGCAGGGCTTAGTAGTCCAGCGGCAGTTCCAATCATTGACTGACCGCTATATCAGCCAGCCTTCCACTGATCTTGTATTGTCATGTCGATTTTGTTGTTGCAGAAACTGTGGTCTCATTATTTTTTTTTTTATTATTACTGAAAGTCAGAACAGATTCCAACAAAGGGTGTAGAATTGTATTTTTCTTCTTGTGTTTAGCTAAATAAATGCATAGGGTGCACGATCCTCAAGTATGGCTGTATATCAAGCACCAGCCCTGATTTGCCACAAGGTGGTGCTTCTATACTTCTACATTTCAGAATTTCTTAGTTTATTTATGTTGATAATGCTCCTTGTGATGTACATGTCCTTGCCTTCCTTCAGGGTAGCTTCACACGGGCGGGCTCGCAGCGAGATTCTCGCTGCGAGCCCGGCAGGTCCTGTCAGTTTCCATAAACTACATACTTGCTGCGGACCGCAGCGAGTATGTAATTGTACCGCGCTTAACCCCTTCTACTCCCGCCGGCTCCCCCGCTGTAAGCAGCATACATTACCTGTCCTTGCTGCACGGGTCCGGCGTCCTGCTCTCCCGCCCGGCCAATCAGTGGCTGCGGCTGGGCAACACACTAATTGGCCGGACGGGAGAGCAGGACGCCGTACCCGTGCAGCAAGGACAGGTAATGTATGCTGCTTACAGCGGGGGAGCCGGCGGGAGTAGAAGGGGTTAAGCGCGGTACAATTACATACTCGCTGCGGTCCGCAGCAAGTATGTAGTTTATGGAAACTGACAGGACCTGCCGGGCTCGCAGCGAGAATCTCGCTGCGAGCCCGCCCGTGTGAAGCTACCCTCAGTATGTTTGGTCAGGAAAATAATACCTTTCAGTTTAGTACTCATTACATCCACTTGGTGGAAAATTAGTTGAAAACTGTCACGTTCATTTATATAAGCTGTGATAGTGTTCATCTTGTGTATATGAGATTATGGTATTTTATAAAGCCTAACCATTTTGTATACTGTTATAATAAATTTTTGCTTTATACATTATAGCAGTGCTTCCCAACCTTTTGCACCTTGGGGCACCCCTTGGAGAAAAAAAAATTACCTCGGGGCACCCCTACCAAATAACGTTCTAAAAAATAATAAAACCGTCATTCAGTGACTCACTGGTGACGTCTTCTTTCATCTGAGGAGTCACTTTCCCTTTTTTCTCCAGCCGGCCCTGGCCTCCATGATGATTTCTTCCAGCTGCAATTCATCTTTTCAGAACCTGAGACAAACATGTTAGGCTCCGCACATTCCTAGCAACGTTCTTCCCTCTCTCCCTCCTATAGGCTCCCATACAGTAGTAACTGCACTGTTTGGTGTCATGTGCAGTAAAGCGAATATGGGTTGCCTCCATATGTAGCATCCCCTGCTGTGCCCCCATATAGTAAGAATGCCCCCTGATTTGCCCCATTATACTAATAATGCCCCCAGTAATGGCCCCCATGCTGTGCTGCCCCCAGTAATGGCCCCCATGCTGTTCCCACAGTAATGGCCCCCATGCTGTGCTGCTCCCATTAATGTCCCCCATGCTCTGCCCCCCACCTGCTGTGCACTAATAGTTATAAAAAAAAAAAAAAATCCTACTCACCTAATCCAGCTGTGTGGCTGCAGGGAGCTTCTCTTCTTTCTTCTGGCTCCATCTTCCGAGCCGCGGGGACGGAACCTCCGGCAGGCGGGGTGATGTCACATCATCACGCCTGCCACAGAGGTCACAACCTGGAGTCCCATAGGCTGCTGGCATGAAGTGCCGGCGGCCTATGGGAGTGAATATAGGAGCAGGACGCTGACACTTCCTGCTCCTATATTCTGCTCACTTTAATGTTCCGCCCGCTCACTGTGCGGGCAGAACATCAAAGTGATCCGTGCATCCTGAGAAGCTGCGCGGCCGCAGCTTCTCGGGATGCTTAAGAAGACAGCGCACATTTCCCACCGGGATCCCACGGCACCCCTGGCGGGTTCTCCCGGCACACCAGGGTGCCAGGGCACCCCGGTTGGGAAACGCTGCATTATAGACTTGTATGTAAAGGCTGAAAAATGTTTGTTTCAGGGCTCCAGACTAAAAAATTTACCTGGGAGCCATTGGCTCCTAACCTGAAAAATTTAGGCGCCAAATAGAATATTTGGTCGCCAACATTTTAAACCATGTAAAATTAATGTTATGTTAAATGGGACTTACTGTTTGCAGAGGCCACGGCAGCATCCTCCTTTAGATCCTTTTCTTAGTTTGAAAACGTTCAACATGGAAACTTGCAACTTGACAACCATATACAGTCTGACTCAGTACTTCAGCTTCACTTGGCTAGCCTTTTAATGAGGCTTACTCTTCTGAACTTGAACTTAAAGGGAACCTGTCGACCCCCGTGCCCGTGTGAGAGGCTCCCAACCCCCCGTTAGAACCCCCTATACTCACCTCATAGCGCCGGGTCCTGCTTCTGAAGATGGTCGGGTCACGGAGATCTCAGCCGCTGCAGCCCGGCGTGCGCTGAGAGATGAGTCCAACGCTCATAGAGAATGACGGGAGAGTCCAGCGCTCCGTCATTCTCTATGAGCGTTGGACTCATCTCTCAGTGTGCGCGCCGGGCTGCAGCGGCTGAGATCTCCGTGACCCGACCATCTTCAGAAGCGGGACCCGGCGCGATGAGGTGAGTATAGAGGGTTCTAACGGGGGTTGGGAGCCTGTCACCCCGTCACCGGGGGTGCGTCTCTGACGTGCGCTTCCTGTGCCGGAAGTCAGGGCCCCAGGCAGCTCACTGATGCGCCGCGCTGCCGGGGATAGGATGGGACACCCCCGGCAGCCGCGCATCAGCCGGGGGCCCGGACTTAAAGAGACAGCGCGCCGCCGCTGGGGCCAGTCGCAAATGGCGCCCAGATTAGTAAATCTGGGCGCCATTTGCAAAATGTCAGTCGCATTGGCGACCATTTTGGTCGCCATCTGGAGCCCTGTGTTTATCCTTTGTTTTTAATGTATGCCCAATCTAAGGGCAGCATGAACCTGAGCGACATATTACAGTTCATAGTACAGGATAGATAATGTCATGATGCCTTGATTTGTGCAAAATTGCGGTTAAAAAAGCAGCAATTCTTTTTGCAAATCATGGCAGAACTGTAGCCAGTAGACAATACACCGCTCAATGTATGTCTTTTTGGGTGGCCATGGGCCCAAAACTGACCTGTTATAATCCGCTATTGATTGAGCACTACCGAGTTTGCGTACATAATTGAGGGGCTAAGGAGCAGCACCCAGTGCTATCTCTTTTCACATATCGGGATTACATTTGTACAGGATGATGTGAGCAATGCATAATTTTGTTAAATATTTCTGCCACTAGGTTAGGTTTCCCCCTGTCACAGTCTTTTTAAAAGGACCCTGAGCAGATTGATATGTAGTCTTGTGGGATAGGTTGTAGGATAACTAGAAATGTATTTATGAAATGTCTGCTCATTCTGGGCTGTGTGTGGTCATGTAGGTGGTCCTACTCTGTGACTGGCAGCTATCTATATGCAGACTTTTACACTGATAGCTGTCAGTCATTGAGATGGACTGCCGCCTTGACTATCCCAGAATATGCAGAGAAATACATAAAGAGATGACATGTTATCTTGGAACTGTTCCCACCACTATATATCAATTTGCTCTGCTCCTCCTGCTGCATAACATGATGCCTGCAGACTAGACTGTGTTTTTTGACATGCCAGGTTCCCTTTAACCTGTAAAAGACCCACTGGCCATTCACATTATTGGAAAATCTCTTGAGCTGTTTGGTGGACATTAGCTGGTACACTTCCATACAGTAAAAAATTAAACATTTTTGGAGAATAGCCTGTGTATTTTGAGTGCTAATAAGTGGCATCCACCATAGCTATTACCATGATGCATTCCAGAGGGATGCTGCATGACCATGGTGTGAAAAGAGCCAAACAATCTGTCCTCACAGTTTCATTCACAACAAACATAAGTGCTAACAACAAGGGACATAGAACCTGGTTCTTGGTAAGAAGTTGCTTTCATTGTCATGGCAAGAGCACTGATGTTTACCATTGCAGCACATTGAAAATTGGTTCTCCAGGGTGTAGGTAAAGTACAGAAAGAACATCCTTAGGGCATCAGCGCTCTGGAGTTGAGAGAGCGGCAGCTTCATTTAAAAGAAATAGAGAGCCTTGGTAGTGTGACCAAGATCAGGTTGTCTGTAGAACCAGATACAGGTTTGCACTGCCAGGTTGTCAGGTGGTATTTTTCCATGTTTACTACATTGAAATTTTCTGATAAATTGCTCAGTGAACACTCTCTATTTCTCTTGTTAGCCTGCCTTTCAGTCTTCCCAAGGGTTGGTTGCAGCTGCCAATTGTGAAGTGTCAAGAGCCCTGAGAAAATGGTAGACCAAGAATCAGGATTATATAAATTCAGGGATCGATAGAGAAGGCATTCTTTCCTTTTTTAAGCAGCTATCCCTTGCAGTTCATTACATGTGTACTTCAGCCTCACATCAGGTCAAGCAAGCAAGCTAGCTAGGGCTATGTCCCTTTTTACTGCGGCCTTGTTCTGGGGATATCCTATTCAAATACCACTTGTCCAACTTGGAGTTTGCCCCGTGTAGATTTTTAGGGCCAGAACTGGATCCTCTTATGGAGGAACTTGATAAGTCCTTGCCTCTGACCCGTAAGGTTTTTTTTCCAGAGGAGACCGGATTCTTCTCTGCAGAAACAAAGGGATAATCTTTACCAAAGTAGAGTAAGAGGTTCCAATAACTCCAGACGTGGAGAGCCTTCTAGGGGAGCTAAACCAGCTCCAAAGGAGAAAGACTTTTAAAGGGGTAGTCCACCCAAAAATTTTTTCTTTCAAATCAACTGCTGCCATGAAGTGACAGAGATTTGTAATTTACTTCTATTAAAAAATCTCAAGCCTTCCAGTACTTATCAGCTGCTGTATGCCCAATAGGAAGTTGTATTATTTCCAGTCTGGAGAGCAGGAGGGGTTTTCTATGGGGATTTGCTCCTGCTTTGGACAGTTCCTGACATGGACAGAGGAGGCAACAGAGAGCACTGGGTCAGACAGGAAAGAAAACACCACTTCCTGCTGGACATACAGCAGCTAATAAGTACTGGAAGACTTAAGATTTTTTAATAAAAGTGAATTACAAATCTCTGGCACTTTATGGCACCAGTTGATTTGAAAGAATTTTTTTTTGGGTGGACTACCCCTTTAAAGCCGGATTACTAGTACGAGTTTGCCATTCTCTCTTTCTCCCAATCTGGGAAAATGTTATAAGGGATGACTGGGACCTAAATGTAGTCAGGAGAGGCTACACTCTATCCTTCAACACTCTTCCTACCGAAAAATGTATTGTCTCCTCTAGTCTCCTGCAATTAATAGGGCTTTAGGCGCTAGAACCTGTACCTACCGCAGAAAAGGGTTAGAGAGTGTAATTCCTGGTATTTTTAGGCCCCCCCAAAAAATAAAGGTTCTAAAGCTTCCAAGCCAGTGATCTCCAGGTGGATTTGCAAATATATAAACTGATGTTACATTATTCACTGTCAAGCCCCCTAAAAGTAGAGAGGAGCAAACTTACAATAAGTTTGGATTCGCACAAACCCGGACCCTTGGCATTTGAATCCCGCTACCTATAAAACATGGATACAGCCATAGGTCACCAAAAAAATCACCATACCCACAGTGAAGCATGGTGGATGCAGCATTATGCTATGCTTTTTTTTTTCCAGCTAGAACTGGAGTCTATGAGCATTTCCAAATACTGTTCAATTTTGGCACAATACCCTCAGGCATCTGCTAAAAAGCTGAAGCAGAATTTTACCTTCCAGCATGACAGTGGCCCAAAGCATGCCTTCACATCTACAAAAAAATGGCTTCACCAGAAGAACATCAAAGCTTTTGGAAAAAATTCCATATAAAGATATGACATTTTTTTAAATCGCTGCTTTGTTAAAAAAAAAAAAAATTATTAAATGGCAAGTTTGGTGTTTTTATTGGTGTTTTTACAGACTGCCTCCTCCCAGCCTGCCCACCCATCTAAAGAGTGGGGCTTACGCCTTGTGTATGCCACAGAAAAGGCAAGAATCTGCACCTATTCCGTGGCGTACAACAGGTGCGTATGTTTGATAAATGTGCCGCCAAGTCCCTAAATGCTTAGCTACATGATAAATGATAATAAAACTAATCACCCCACCTAACATAAAGTACATTTCATTTGCATATGGAGGAATATTGCAGAACAAACAATAAGGTCATGTTTCCACATGCATGAGGAATGCATGAAGTCGAAACAACGCCTTTACTTCTTCACCGATAGCCGTTCCAGGGTTATCAGCAACACCACCCCTATTGGTGACTGCATGGGGCGTGGCTTTAGCCACGTTCATGATCACAAATGTGGGAATCCGGACATATTACTTACCAAACAATATTTTTGAGCCTGCAAACAATACCTAATGTCAGGAGACCGTGCCTGCTAGCTGTCAGGAGACGGCACTTTATATAACATTATCATCTTGCTGACTGGCAGACAGCACTGCTAGTCAGCCCTCACTGTGTTGCAGGCTACTAGAGTCTCTGCCCCAACCAGGCCCTGGGAGCTGGGACTGGCTTTGTTCCTCTGACTTCCCCCTTGCTTTCTGACTTGGTACTGCAACGTCCGATTGTTACTGACCCAGCTAGTTTACCCCTCTCATATGGTGCATTGTATCTTCTGTCCTTGTCTTGTGTGTACACTTATCAAGAATAGTCTGCAGTCTTCAGGTTGGGGCCAGCCTATTAAGGAGTCAGGTTCCCCAAAAGGCAGGGACAGATAGGTGGGTTCAGCGCCAGGGCTTCACTCTGTCCTAGTATCTGTGGGTCTCTGACAGTCATCACACCTACATTTTAGATTTTGTCTTCCAAAGGGGGAGGTACATGTAAGTGGCTTCTGGATTAGTTGTGACAGCCATGTTGACCATTATGGCATAATGTTTTACCAAGTTTTCTATAGTGTTTACAGTCTTGCTGGAAGCCATATTTCTAATTCATACCAAACCTTTGAATGAAAGATTGCATGTTCTTCTCTTTGTAATTTGTGCTTGTCTGCACTTTCTTGGCCTCATCTAATGAATAGCCCTGCAGCATGTTTCCAGCAGCTGCACAATCCTCAGGAGAAACCACTTAGCAACCTCACATGGAGAGTTTACAGCTCTCCAGGGAATGGACAGAACAACCAAAGTGCGCTTGTAAGACTCCAACGGACATGACTTGTTATAGCACCCAAGTATATGTCTGCATATTACATTAGTTTGCTTTAAGTAAATACACAAATGGATATGTTATTCAGAAGCCAATATTTACTACATCTCCAACAAAACCATAAGTCATTATTTTTACAGTAAACATTTATTAATGGTGCGTTCACACCTACAGGATCTGCAGCTGATTTTCTGCAGCAGATTTCAGTTAAATAACTGAACACAGTATCAGATTTGATGCTGTGTTCAGTTATTTAACTGAAATCTGCTGCAGAAAATCAGCTGTAGATCCTGTAGGTGTGAACGCACCCTAACTGTATGAGAATGGCACTGAACGGCAGGGTGCCTACATGCATTGTGATGCAGTAATGTAGAGGCACTGTCAAACTCTAGTCCGTACAACAAATATTCATTTTAATTACATTTTTATGTCATAACTGCAGTGGGGCCTCCTTGCCTGTAGAGCTTGATGGGTCCCTCTGTAACATAAGAAAACAGCATAGTAAGGTCTTATTCCCACATTGCATATTTTTTTAGTATTTGTCATGTACTTCTCCATTCTATTACTATTACCAATTGCTCTGCTAGAACCACTAGTAACAATAGTGATCACCGCTCATCGTGGAGAAGCTGGTGCACTCTGCTAGATTGTCAGGCACAACATCCTTGAGCACTTGTAGTAATAGTGAAGCTCCGGCTAGGAGTCCAACCCATCTATTCAGGTTTGGGTTGGGGCAGTCCGTTTTTTTTTCTACTTTTGCATATGTCAGTGCATTGATAAGTTGAGTATACTGCTTCATTGTTAGTAATTTAGGTATTTATTTAAAATTTTATTCATGCTTGTGTATTTTGGTGTGGCTCTGCTGGTAATCTGTAGCAAACTTAGCAACTTTATGATTTTATTTGTAGGGTCCCATACAGCCAAGTGTCTGCATCCCCACCTAAATCACTTAACAGTTCCTATCTTGCTATCACTATGCCAGCTCTGTAGATAAAAAAGAAAAAAAATGAAGTAAAAGAATATTATGGGTCTATATATAATGATTGAAGGATTCACATTTTTCTTTTAAGTTGTAAACCATAACAAAACTATATAAAGTTTTAGTATATATAAAGTATTAAGTAGGGAATTAGTTCATGGTTATAATTTTTTTTTATTTCCATGTGAGTTTTTATGAATTTTTTTAAATATAAAATGAAGAGGGGCCATTACAAAGTCCTCATGTGGCTCCTACGATGGAAAAATACAAGAGTTATAAGTCTTAGAAGGGAAGGAGAAAAAACGACCATGAAAAATACAAAAAATTTTAAATGGCTTGGTCATTAAAGGGAATTTTCTTCTACTGATTGTAATCAGATACTAAAACTTTATTATTATTATTATTATTATTATTATTATTATTTTACTCTGTTTTGTTTCTTTTTTCTGTCATTTTTTTATTTCACTTTTTGTACATTGTTATGGAGGCTGCCATCTTGCTTGGACTGTTCTTAACAGCATTTAGTGACATGCTTTACCGCAATAAACCGACTCTTTCCGTTTTAGGTGAAACATCACTGAGCGCGCTCTGTGACCTTTAAAGGGAGCTGCTATTGTCTCCTCTATCCACTGGTGTCACATGTCGCTGCAATGCTGTACAGATCACTTTACAGCTGTTCTTATCACCACAGACACAACAGCTTAAGGCCCTATTCCACCAACAGATCTGATGACAGATTATCTGCCAAAGATTTGAAGCCAAACCCAGGAACAGACTATAATCAGAGATCAGGTCATAAAGGAAAGACTGGATTTCTCCTCTTTTCAAATCCACTCCTGGGTTTGGCTTCAAATCTTTGGCAGATAATCTGTCGTCAGATCTGTTGGTGGAATAGGGCCTTTAGTTTTAGCCCCAGTGGTGGGAATGAAAACTGCAGGATTTCAGGATTATTTTATAATAGATAGAAAATGGAAAATTAGAAGAAAAGGTCACCAAAAATTCTTTAAAAAATATGTTTAACATAAAAACATTATTTAAACAAAAATGCCCATGAAGGGTTTGTTTTTTCTATTTATTTCAAGTTTAGCAGTTGTTGTTTTTTCATTTTTTACTGATTCATTTATTCACTTTTACATTTACCGACCTGGAGTGTGAGTAGACTGGGATGGCATGATCCGTCAGACCCCTGCAACCACCTGTATGGAGATCACAGCATATAATATTCTAATGCATGCAGGATATTAGATCAATATTAGACCACATTCAAATTATGGCTGTTGAAAATCTTTGTGTGAACATAGCTTTAGCAGCGATCTTTATCAATCCAGAGGATGCAATGTCATAATGACCAGCCATCTGCAGGGAGGAAGCTTCATGCCCTCAGCCAGCCAAAGCAATCTCCCGTTAAACCTAGTAATGTATATATGCCATGGCTGCACAAAGCATTAGGAGCTAGGGCATATATAAAGGCCCCTGATGGCATTACCACTAATACTGCCCTGATGGCAGCTCTGAAAGTATGTATACTTGTATACAGAGACTATGAATGTTATACATAGCACAACATATTATTACAGCAGGTTTAGCCAATTTATAGTGTCAGCTACATTACAATTAGGGTGATGATTATGTGGAATATAATTAATCTTTCTTCCAGTAAATGTGCCTATACACTTGTGGCAGGTTTGGCCATCAGTATGAAGTGTATAGGGCTCCTCCAAGACTCCACCATCAGGTGATGTCAGTGGAAATAGGGGTCAGGTGTGATGGAAAATCACTGCCTGACCCCTTTGTTCTGGGAGAAACAAGTTGCCACCGGAGCTGTTTGGCTGTGGCTTACTCCTCCCCACAGAGAGAACATTCCTGTGTATGGGGAAGACTGGAGAGAGAACGGTAAGCCAAAGGTTTGGTCTACAGTTATTGTAGATGTATGCCCACCTTATATGTCCTGCCTTAAAGTCCTTATCAAAAATATCAGTCCTGGTCAGTTTCACATTGCTCAGTTTGCAGACATATATCTTTTAGAGTCCTAAGCCCACTTCCCACTTTTCATGATATTATATATAGGAAAGGGAAGCAAAGTTAAAACACGGGATGAGAAACTTTAGAAAGTGAATTTTGTTCATATGAACACATTTTAACACAAACTCTTTATCACATTGTAAAATGTTTAGGCAATAAGTGCAAACTGAGAATATTATGCAATATTTTATCTTCCAAGAATTTTCTTAGAGAGCTATGTACAGAACATTCTATACGACCATATGGATATTTCTTCATTGGCATGTCAGAGTTCTTAGAATGCTAACGTTTCATTAAAAGACAAAGAACTCAGCAAATGGCGTTATCTCAGTATGGCCTTACTTTAACCTTGACCAAACCCATCTCTGTAAAGAAGTGCACGGTAAGCAGCCTCTTTTTGTGTGCCATGACTTGAGAAAGTGAAACCTTGGGTAATAAAGCTGAATCAGGCATGTAAAGGGGCCCCTAAGACATTCAGCTTCCCTTGCTGCCGCTAATATAAATGACTCTCCATTTCAACTACATGTGAGCTGAGGTTATGATGTGCCTTCTCTTTCAGGCCATGTCCTTATTTTGCATTATTACTCCAAAATCATGGGTGCCCAGAAGGGTATGGTTATGTTAATACAGTCAGATGTCTTGTGTTTCTATCCACCATCTATATGTTTATAGAATAATTCTAAGCTTCAGGCTGAAACGCCTTAGCATTGTTTGTAATCAATTGTAAGAGATACTTGTACACTATTAAAAGATCTATGCAGGGACGGCCTTTGAGGTGTGCGACCTGTGCGGTTATACAGGGTGCATCACTACTGGCCAGCTGGGGGGCGCTCCGGCAAACTAACAGCATACTTAACAGAAATTTCTATTTCTAAGTTAGGTGTGCTGTCTGTCTGTCTGCCTGCCGGAGCACCCCTTGCTGTCCTCCTTCTGTATTGGTTTGTTCCCTTACCCTCTCCTGCACCATAGCATGATGCCACCTGACACCCGCACCACACATTGCCTTCCTGACAGAATTGGTGTGCGCCGCAAATGTCCATGGCTGCATCACTTCTGTCTTCCTAAACTCTCGTAAGTACTCTTAGCAGGGGGTTGTGTGTGTGTGTATGTGGTGGTGGGGGGGTGGTAGTTTTTTGTATCTCTGGGGGGCCAGGGTCTGTGGGTACTGGATGGTGGGTGTCGTCTGGAGGAGTGGGAGGCTGTAGGATCTATCTGACAGATTTTTGAAGCCAAAGCCAGGAACAGGCTATAAACAGAGAACAGGTCATAAAGGAAATACTGATATTTCTCCTTTTCTCAAATCCATTCTTGGCTTTGGCTTCAAAAATGTCTGTGTGTAAAGGCACCCTTAGTCTACGTCACTATTAGGGGGTCTCAGCAGAGGCTTTGGGGGATCGCAGCAAACTTCTTGCTGCGAGTTTTGCAATAAGATCCGTAGCAATCCAAGGTCCTGTCAGTTCCCATGTGAATACATACTTACAGTGGATCTTTCAGACCGCTGCAAAATCACCCGCTCCCTTACCCCACACTGTCTGAACATACATCACCCATCCTCAATCCGGCTTGCTGCACAGGGTCCCGGCTTCCTGCTCTCCCGCCCAGCCATTCAGTGGCTGCAGCAGGCCAATGAACTGATTGGCTGGGCAGGAGAGCAGGAACCCCCATGCAGCAAGCAGGATGGTCTTTCATGTGTCTTTTAGTAAGGAGATACTTCTTTCTGGTCATGCTGATTGGTCGCACTGAAGACGGAATTTATACAGCAATGCCATTGACTGCATTGTGAGTGCAGTCACTGCTGGATGAATTCTTTTCTGAGCTCTACAAGCAGTCCTTTCCCCCTCATGGCTTGGGTCTTGCTATGATACGCATTGCCAGGTGTGAGACCTTATATAGATAGGGCTGTGTCTTTCCAAATCACGGCTAACACTGATAGCTCCAATCAAGGTTTGAAAACATGCCAAAAATAATCAAGAGATTGGAGGGAGACCTCAGAGCTAAGTTCCATGTGTAACAAATTTGCAAAGATTTCTGAAACTCTGTCTGTCTATGCTCATTTTGGGTTATTGAGTGCAGAATGATTTCCCATAATGAGCATGGAAAGACAGAGTTTTAGAAATCTTTGCAAATTTGTTAAAAGGAAAACATTTTCATGGATGTCTCTTAATAAGTTGGTAGCATCAATGTCTGTCTGTATGGCATAGAATTCTGCTACAGTTTCTGGTACTTTATGATATTAATTATAGCAACTCCAAAAGGTTGTGGGAGGCCACATTCTCTTTAACCCTTTGAGGACCAAGCCCAAAATGACCCAGTGGACGGCGCAAATTTTCATTTTTGTGTTTCCGTTTTTTCCTCCTCCCCTTCTAAGAGCTCTAGCACTTTCAGTTTTCTATCTACAGGCCATGTAAGGTCTTGTTTTTTACAGGTATAGTTATACTTTGTAATGACGTCTTTCATTCTACCATAACATGTATGATGGAATCCCAAAAATATTATTTATGGAGATATAAATAGGTGAAATCGTAAAAAAGAATGCAATATGGTAACGTTTGGGGGGTTCCTGTGTCTACGTAATGCACTATACTGTAAAAGTGACATGATACCATTTTATAGGTCAGTCTGAACACAACCACATGCAGGTTTACACAGATTCTCTGTTTTATATATATATATATATATTTAATCAAATCCTTTTTTTAAATTAATTATTAATAAAATGGGCCTATTTTGACGCTTGTAACAGTTTTATTTTTTTACCTACGGGACTGTATGGGGTGTCATTTCTTAAATTGTCAGGTGAGTAGTATCAATCACTGGTCCTAAACTGTCCCTCAGAATACCCAGGCTGCAGCACTGGGAAATATCTCACTCTGACAATCGCTATCTAAAACTGTATATGTGCCCTTTCAACATGTTTCGTCGCTAAGTGTCGTCATCAGGAAGATATGGAATCAACTGCCTGTACTGCACTTATTTTTATGTGTTTGCTTATTGCAGTTTTATCATTTAGAGGTTTAATGGAGATATATTATATTTGGAAAAACATTTATTGAGAGCACTATGGTCCATTTTCTGATAGTCCCCATGTAAACAATGTCAAAGAGGTCCACTGACATGTTTGTCTTAGACATTAGCCTTACATAACCTTTCTGTGCCGTCCACTCCCTGTGTGTTGTTCTTAGAATGAACTAAGCAATCTAAAGAATTTTAAGGTTTTACATAAATAAAGCTTTGCCCCATTTAACCCTCATGATCAGACAAATAAATATCACTATCAACCACAAACAAACTCACTTGCAGGCTTAAAACTGCTACTAGACATACTAGTTTTTCACTTCCTGCCAAAAGTGGTAGGATCAACCAATAATATGAATATGTATAACCAGTGTAAGAGGCATTTAGCTGCCAGTCATCTGCCCCCTCTACAAGCTAAACTTAGGTAATGGAAAGTAATGACGGTTGGTCAAACATTGATTAACCCCTTAAGGACCGGGCCTGAAATGGCCTTAAGGACCGAAGCAAATTTTATGAATATGACCTGTGTCACTTTATTCATTAATAACTTCGGGATGCTTTTACCTATCCGGCTGATTCTGAGATTGTTTTCTCGTGACATATTGTACTTCACATTTCTAGTAAATTGGAGTCGATACTTATAACGAATCTTTATGAAAAAACCCAAAATAGCGTGAAAAATTGTGAAAAAATGAATTTTTCCAACTTTAAAACTTTTCTGCTTATACAGAAAATGGTTATACCACATAAATTATATATTAAATAGCATTAGCAACATGTCTACTTTATGTTGGCGGCATTTCTTAAACTAACTTTCATTTTTTTAGACAATAGAAAGCGTAAAACATTAGTAGCAAATTTTCAAATTTTCAGTAAAATTTCTAAATCAGATATTTTTAGGGACCTGTTCAGGTTTAAAGTGTATTTGAGGGGACTGTGTGTTAGCCCCACAAAGCACCCCATTTCAGAAACTGCACCCCCCAAACTCTGCAAAAGCACATCCAGAAAGTTTTTTTAACCCTTTAGGGGAGTCACAGAAATTTTGTAATCCAAGATTTTATTGTAATCCAATATTTTTCATAATTATGAACCTATTACCAGAGAAATGCACCCCAATATTTATTGCCCCATTTCTGCAGTTTATAGAAATATCCCATATGTGGCCCTATTGTGCTATTTGACGCAACCACAAGCCTCAGATATAAAGGAGCGCCTAGTGAATTTCAATGGCTCCGTTATATTTGGTCATTTCTGACTGTACCACTTCAAGTTGGCAGAGGCTCTGGGGTGCCAAAACCTAAAAAACACCCCTAAAGGGACACCATTTAGAAAACTAAACCCCTCAAGGAATGTAACAAGTGGTGCGGTGAGCATTTGGACCCCACAGGTGCTTCACAGATTTTCCGAACAATATGGCGTGAAAAAAGACAAAAGTATTTTTTACACTAAAACGTTGTTCTAGCCTTCAATTTTTCAGTTTCACAAAGGGGTAAAAGGAATAAAAAAACACAAAACATGTAGTGCAGTTTCTCCCGAGTACGGAAATACCCCACATGTGGACATGAAGTGCCAAGCGGGCGCAGCACGAGCCTCCAAAGGGAAGGAGCGCCAATTGGCTTTTGGAAGCTGGATTTCACTGGAATGGATTTCAAGGGCCACGTCGCATTTACAGAGCCCTCGTGCTGCCAAAACACTGGAAACCCCCCACAAGGGACCCCATTCTGGAAACTACACCCCTCAAGGAATCTAACAAGGGGTGCAGTAAGCATATGGACCTCACTGGTGACGGGCACAAATGTGGAACAATGTGACGTGAAAGTGAAAAATTTCATTTTTTCACTTTCACGGCACAAATGTGCCCGTCATCAAGGGGTCCATATCCTCATTGCACCCCTTGTTAGATTCCATGAGGGGTGTAGTTTCCAGAATGGGGTCACTTGTGGGGGTTTCCACTGTCTTGGCAGCACAAGGGCTCTGTAAATGCGACATGGCGTTCATCTATTCTAACCAAATCCAACCTCCAAAATCCAAATGGCGCTCCTTCCCTTTGGAGGCTTGCCCTGCGCCCACATGACGCTTTATGTCCACATGTGGGGTATGTACGGACTTAGGGGAAATTTCTCTACACATTTTGTGTGTTTTTTCTCTTTTAACCCGTTGTGAAAATGATAAATTCAAGGCTAGACCAACATTATAGTGTAAAAAATGTAATATTTAATTTTCACGCCACATTGTTCCACATTTGTGCCCGTCACCAGTGGGGTCCATATGCTCACTACACCCCTTGTTACATTCCCTGAGGGGTGTAGTTTCCATAATGGGGTCACTTGTGGGGGGTTTCAACTGTCTTGGCAACACAGGGGCCTTTTAAATGCAACATGGCCCCTCGAAATTCATTCCAGCCAAATCCAGCCTCAAAAAACCAAATGGCGCTCCTTCCCTTTGGAGGCTTACCCTGCCTCCTGTCCACATGTGGGGTATTTCCGTACTCAGGGGAAATTGCTCTACACATTTTGTGTTTTTTTAATCTTTTAGCCCCTTGTGAAAATGAAAAAATCATGACAAGATCAATGATTTAGAGTAAAAATTTTTAAAAAATTACACCAAATGTTGGTCTAGCCTTAATTTTTTCCATTTCCACAAGGGGTTAAAAAAGAAAATAAACGCAAAACGTGTAGGGTAATTTCCCCTGAGTACAAAAATACCCCACATGTGGACATAATGTGCCATATGGGCACAGGGCAAGCCACCAAAGGGACAGAGCGCCATTTAGAGGCTGGAATGGAGGATGGAGGCCATGTCGCAATTACAAAGCTCCTGTGCTACCAGGACAGTAGAAACCCCCGACAAGTGACCCAATTCTGGAAACTACACCCCATAAGGAATCTAACGAGGGGTGCAGTGAGCATATGGACCAGACTGGTGACGGGCACATGTGTAGAACATGTGCCGTGAAAATAAAAAATACCATTTTTTTATGTTCACGTCCCAAATGTGGCCGTCACCAGGGGGACATATACCCGCTGCCCCCCTTGTTAGATTCCTTATCGGGTGTAGTTTCCAGAATGGGGTCACTTGTGCGGGGTTTCTACTGCCCTGGCAGCACAGAGGGTTTATAATTGCATCATGGCACGCCTCTAATGGGAATGGCGGCCATATCTATTTAGCTGGGGAAAAGGGACAATTCTAATTTATTTGGGGGTATTAGGCCAATTATTAGTTTATAAGGTTGAAAATGACAGGTGTCCATCAAATTCAACCTGTGTTGATCCAGAGGAAGGCAAAAAACCCTCGTAAGGCAGACGACAGAGGCCTCATCACAGGGAAAAAATTCCTTCCCGACTCGATAATGGCGATCAGAATAATCCCCGGATCAACGTGACCCCTGAAATAGCAATAAGGAACAGAATTTAGAAAATGTAGAACTCCAATGACGTGTGGTACGCCTTGAAGCGATCCAGTATGCAGAGGCCGGGGTGATCAGGACAGGTGTCACACTGGAAAATGGTGTCCTTCCTGATCCCCCTGTTACGCCACACTCTGCACTTCTTCTGGGGTCTCCTGTTTTCCAGTGTGGGGGACGTCACCTGGAAAATGTTGCCCTGGTGCGATACGGGGTCCTTCATATCCAGAAGCGCTGGGTCCGCTCCATGGCTGCTAAATATTAGGGCTCTATTACTGCTTCTGATATTTTCGGATCGTACCGCAAGCTACAGTAGCTCAGGCAGCGAGGGACGGGAAGAGGGGGTGCTGGTATAAAAGTTATCCCCGTACGGGTGGTAACCTTTATCCAGCAGTGGGAAGATCAGTTCCCGAACGATCTTCCCACTATCTCGGAGGATGGGGGGCATTGTGGGGGCTGGATTCGGCTGTCCCTTCCTTCATACACTCTAAGGGTACGTGCACACTGTTGAATGGCGAAGGATAACCCTTTGTGCATTCCGCAGCTGGCACCCACCGGCGGACTGATGCGGGCGCGCGTCTCCGTCCGTCATAGACTCTATTCTATGCACAGGCGGATTCCGCTCTCCGTCCAACGTATTCATTCTTTGGACGGACGATGGAATCCGCCCGTGCATAACATGGAGTCTATGACACGGGTGGAGATACTCGCCTGCATCAGTCCGCCGGTGGGGGCCAGCTGCGGAATGCACAAAGGGTTATCCTTCGCCATTCCGCAGTGTGCACGTACCCTAAATCTGTAAGTGTACCCTGAGGTACTCTCACAGAGTTAGTAGAATTTCACGCCATACCGTCATCTCTTATTGGGACTGTACTGGCGGAAAAGACGTGTCTGGGGGGCAGCGTACGCTACGCTACCCCCAGACACATCACTGGAGGATGAGGATGAATGGAGGAACGAAGGATCCCCCATTCATCCTCACTGGCTGTTTCGGTGTCGGAGGCAACGTATGCGTCCGATACCGAAAACACGCCGGGGGCCACTTTTATATAGGGATTGGTATATGGGGTATGTAGTGGTGTAGTGTAAAACTTTATTCAATGTAGTGTGGTGTAATGTAGTGTTTTTTACGTGTTTTTTTACAGTAAGTATAAAAAAAAAAAACCTACGCCAAAAATGGTGTTGCTGATAAATGCCGCACTGAATGTGCGGCACTTATCAGCAGACCATGGCAGTAGGATATAGAAAAAAAACACCCTACGCCAAAAAGGAGAAGTTGCTGATTAGCAGCGCGGAAAATAGAAAAAAATTTGGGAAAAAAACCTTTATTACATACTGAACATCCCTATAGCTGCTGATAAGTGTATTATACTCGGACAGCACCGACCGCCATTTTTTCCGGGTCATCGGGTCACCGATGGCCCGGAAAGGTTCCGATCGCCGCTATTGGCTGATCTGAACTGATAAGCCAATAGCGGCGATCGTCGGCATGGGGGGGGGTAACAACCCCCCATGCCGACAGGGAGAGATGGCCTGCAGTGTATTTCTGGACCCGCGTACCGGTACGTCATGGGTCCTTAAGAGGTTAAAGCAACAGTCTTCCCATGTATGTGAAAGACTTGAAGGACAACTCAGGTGATTAAAAAACAAACTTTTTTTATACTTACCATCCCTCCTGACACCAACTATGTTTGAATTCCTTGCTTTTTGTCTATCTCCGGAGCTACAGTCAGTGTCTTTGTTTCTTTGACACTTCCTGCTTCTTCTGCTGGAGCACACCTGATGACACCGTAGTGGGGCTACAGGGCGTCAGATAACTGACAGCTTGCTCAGCCAATCAAAGCTGAAGAAGCGTGAGTCACCTGCAGAGCCATATTAACACTTGCTGCTGCCCTAGGCACTAAACCTGAAGATGCCCCAACTTCACGCACCGATTAGCCATACCAGGCCTGACCAATACCACCATACCCCCACCCCCCTGGAAAAGACACCAGATTTACTGGCAAGTCTGAACAGGAGGTGAGAAACTAAAAAAAAAAAAAAAGTGTTTTTTTCTTTCCCCCGGCTCCCTGGTGCTGCCCCCCTGCAAGGTGCTGCCCTAGGCAACGGACCACGGGTGCCTAGTGGTAAATACGGCCCTGGTCATCTGAACACGTAGTAGAGGGCAGCTGAACTAACTAAGGAATGCTAGATAGGCCAGTCTTCCTCTACTAGGGATGACATCAACACAAGATGTTCCGGCAGAAGATCTGGCTGTCAGCAGAAATCAGATATAAATTTATTACACCTCTGGGGGAGGGAGGGGGGGGGGAAGAATTGGATTTGGTTGGGTGTCGGGAGGGGGGAGCATAGGGAAGCGGTGCAGAATGGAGATTAAAGCACATTTCAGAGTTATATATTTTTGTAATGTATAATGCAAAAAAATATATAATGCAAAAGGCTAGGTTCACGCACAGTAAACTAAAAGCTAAATACACTCGTAATTTTGAGTGGAAAAAAAAAACAAGATTGAAAATAATAATTTGGTAAATAATTTCATTATTTGGATGGCCATAATCACATACAGATGTTATTCTATTTTGTGTGTGCACCCCCATCCAATTTCCTATTGGATCACATTATCATATAAATAATATGTCTGAATTTTGGTATTTTGGTATTATTTTACTGTGTTTTCTAGCGTTAGGGGTGAATCCACACAGGTTGGAATTGCTCTGGATATTACCTGGCGACTTCCAGGACTGCCTATATTATAATCTTCTAGGTCAAAGGCAGTTTTAGGCCCACGGCACACAATGATGTCATCACACTGCCTGTGTCGGAAAATGACAAAATCTTCCATTAAATAGATCACACTAAGGGTGGTATTACACGGGCCGAGCAGGGCCCGATAATACCTGTAAACGAGCAGCGATCTGCTAGATCGTTGCTCGTTTACTGGACCTATTACACGGCCTGATAATCGTTTGACAAGAGCTGCAAGGACATCGTTACCGATGTCCTTGCAGCCCTTGCTAAACTGGCATACATTACCCATCCACGTTCCAGGGCTGCTCCTGCGTCCGCTTCTCCCGGGGGTCCCGCGCGCTCTCTAGCGTCACAGCAGCCTGTCAGCTGGTAGGCCGCTCAGCCAATCACAGGCCGGGACCGCCGCGGCCTGTGATTGGCTGAGCGGCCTATCAGCTGACAGGCCTCTGTGACGCTAGAGCGCGCGCGGGACGCAGGGAGAAGCGGACGGCAGGAGCAGCCCTGGAACGTGGATGGGTAATGTATATCGTTAGTCGCCGGCCACGCACCGCTATTACACGCAGCGGTGCGCGGTCGGCGCCCGACGAAAATAGGTTCTAACCTATATCAACGATCAGCCGATGATCGTTGTCATCGGCTGATCGTTGCATTTATTACACGGAGCGATAATCGGCCGAATCGGGCTAATTCGGCCGATTATCGTTCCGTGTAATACCACCCTAAGTTCCTGCACTGGGAGCATCCTGCACCTGGAAAAACCACAGAACTGGAGCCAGAAAAGGTAAGTCCAGCCCACTCTAATAAATCAAGCAGGTATTGACAATTGTGAGGGCACTAATGGGGGGTAAATTACTGTGTGGATCACAGATGCTCAGTGTCCCTCCAGTGCCCTGTGTCCCTCAGTGTCTCTCTGCCATCATCCTCTCCAGCAGCCACAGCCCACACAGCTCTGGGAGTCGGGTCATGACATCACCATGTTATCCAGGAAGTGAAGCCTTGATGTAGTAGTAAGTGCAGGGAAAAAAAACACTGTATGTGCATTTCCAGCAATAAGTGTATATTGGTGATATGTATAACTTTTGGAGGGCAATATAATACGTTAATAAAAACTTTCGCCGGACTTCTCCTTTAATTTTGTGTTTACATGGGTAATGTTTGAATAATAATAAAAGTAGTTTATGTGAAAAATTCAAATGTGTACCACAAGAGAAGAGCTAGAGCATACAAAAATTTGTGCAAAGCAGAGGTATGAAAATAAAATAGCTTGATGCAACATATTTCAACAGAGGATGTGGTGAGCACTGTTATGGAGTAGAATGAACTCCGACCCGGCTGATGGATTGCCTCATCAGCCAATCAGTGATTCCAATGTTAGAGTCAATCCGGGCGCATCCGTGCACGCCTGCATCCAAATTCTCTGCTGCTCACAATGGAGCATGCGGCCGGAGCCGCACTCTCCATTCTGTGAACTGACAGGGTTTTTTTGCGGCCGCTATTAAATGAATAGCGGCCGCAGAAAACTGACATATCAGTTTCTTGCGTAGCCGCTAGGGATCTCGGACGGATTGTATACCATGTGTATACACTACGGCCGGGATTCCATAGAAGGCAGCACTACGTATGCAACTAAGGCCGTGATTATTACTTACTGTAGCTTATGTAGTGTGAACATAGCCTAAAAGCTAATGTGGAAAATGAAATCTAGTGGATGCAATATTTAGAAATTTAGTTACATTGGTTTACACAGCATCATCGCAGATAACGTCTTCTCAGTACATGCGATCTAATGATTGTATTTTTTACTGTAAAATAAAAGTGTAATAAAAACAAGTTTTTAAAAGTATTAAAAACCCTTATAAACCCCCCTCTCAAAAAAGGTTTGAAATGACCATTAAAAAACTAAAAATATTTAAAAAATAAAATAAACATATTATATATCGTAGCGTGCGGCATTGTCCAGTCTATTAAATTATAACATTATTGTTCCTGCATGGTGAACGGCGTAAATGGCGAAAAAAAAAACACCAAGATTGCGGATTTTTTTTCAATTATATATCAGAAAAAAATTAATAAAAAGCAATCTAAATTTTTCTGTTTCACCAATATGATATTTATAAAAACTAGAGATCATGGCACAAATGAGACCTCAACTAGCCCTGTAGGTAGAAAGATAAAAGCGCTATGGCTCTTAGAAGGTGAAGAGGAACATTGCATTAATTTGACCCAGACATCCGGGCATCAATAGGCTCTGTCTTGAAGGGGTTAAAGTGTCACTGTCGTGAATTTTTTTTTTGCAGAAATCAATAGTCCAGGCGATTTTAAGAAACTTTGTAATTGGGTTTATTATCCGAAAAATGCATTTTTATCATGAAAAAGCAGTTTGAAGCTCTCCCCCCTGTCTTCATTGTTCTCCTATGGAGAGAGCTAAAGAAAAGACCAAAACAGGACAACAAAGAGTTAATCTACAAATCCCTCACGGGATATCTCCTGTGACAGTCACCAGTGACCTGTCTGAGCTCGGATTACAGCTGTCACCCAGCTCTGTGCTTGTAATCCTCTGTTATCTGCTTTCTGCTGCCGGCTAACTCCCTCCTTCCTCCTCCCCCTCCCCTCTCCCTAGAGCAGACTGGGGACGTCTCCTGCAACAAGTCACAATTTTCAGATTTTTCAGAGTGGATGAAAAAGAGGAAGGAGGGGGGGACCTGGGAAAAGGCTTTTTACATGCAGATAATGGCAGATTTGGCTAATAAACCCAATTACAAAGTTTCTTAAAATCGCCTGGACTATTGATTTCTGCAAAAAAAAAAAAATACGACAGTGACTCTTTAAGTATTACTGGCAATGACTTTTTAAGAAGAATACATGTAATGGATAACAATAACAACATAATTTGGGTGATGTAACAACTGCCTGTGTCCATGGTGTCCACACTGTTATGATTAGATTTGTAGAGACATGTTATACCATCATTATTTCCTTGGATAATGTATCTCAGTGTAATGCTTTCTTCACATGGCAACTGGTGGCTGCAGAAGTTCAATGCAGGCCTAGGGAGCAGTGGCGGATTAAATGTACCCTGGGCCCTGGGCTGTCAACCCAACCTGGGCCCCCCCCCCCCCAGTCAATCTGCCCACATTATGATCCGCTACTGCCCCCCCCCCCCCCCCACGCTGTCCCCAAAAAACACTGCCTGCCTCCCCTCCCTGCTGACCCCAATAAACATAATGTTTGGTCCCTTGCTGCTACCCCCAGTAAGCCTTGCCCACCCCACTTCCGCTGCCCCCAATAAACATATTGCCAACTCACCCTGATGTTGCGCCCCCCCCCCCAAGGTCACAGCAGCACAGAGGATGTCAGGAGAGGAGGGTGCTGATCTTATAGGGGAGGTCAAAGCAGCACAGAGGAGTTCAGGAGAGGAGGGTGCTGATCTTATAGGGGAGGTCACAGCAGCACAGAGGATGTCAGGAGAGGAGGGTGCTGATCTTATAGGGGAGGTCCCAGCAGCACAGAGGATGTCAGGAGAGGAGGGTGCTGATCTTATAGGGGAGGTCAAAGCAGCACAGAGAATGTCAGGAGAGGAGGGTGCTGATCTCATAGGGGAGGTCACAGCAGCACAGAGGAGTTCAGGAGAGGAGGGTGCTGGTCTTATAGGGGAGGTCACAGCAGCACAGAGGATGTCAGGAGAGGAGGGGGCTGATCTTATAGGGGAGGTCAAAGCAGCACAGAGGATGTCAGGAGAGGAGGGGGCTGATCTTATAGGGGAGGTCAAAGCAGCACAGAGGATGTCAGGAGAGGAGGGTGCTGATCTTATAGGGGAGGTCAAAGCAGCACAGAGGATGTCAGGAGAGGAGGGGGCTGATCTTATAGGCGAGGTCACAGCAGCACAGAGGGTGTCAGTAGAGGAGGCTGCTGGTCTTATAGGGGAGGTCACAGCATCACAGCAGCACAGAGGATGTCAGGAGAGGAGGGTGCTGATCTATAGGGGAGTTCCCAGCAGCACAGAGGATGTCAGGAGAGGAGGCTGCTGGTCTTATAGGGGAGGTCCCAGCAGCACAGAGGATATCAGGAGAGGAGGGTGCTGATCTATAGGGGAGGTCACAACAGCACAGAGGTTGTCAGGAGAGGAGGGTGCTGATCTATAGGGGAGGTCACAGCAGCACAGAGGATGTCAGGAGAGGAGGGTGCTGGTCTATAGGGGAGGTCCCAGCACCACAGAGGATGTCAGGAGAGGAGGGGGCTGATCTTATAGGAGAGGTCACAGCAGCACAGAGGATGTCAGGAGAGGAGGGGGCTGATCTTATAGGAGAGGTCACAGCAGCACAGAGGATGTCAGGAGAGGAGGGGGCTGATCTTATAGGAGATGGTCCCCCTTTCCCCCCTTATAGATGCTCCCCCTCTTTCCCTCTTTATAGATGGTCCCCCTCTTTCCCCCTTATAGATGGCCCCCTCTTTCCCCCTTATAGATGGTCCCCCCCTCTCTCCCCCTTTATAGATGGTCCCCCTCTTTCCCCTTTATAGATGGTCCCCCTTTCTCCCCCCTTATAGATGGCCCCCCTCTCTCCCCCCTTTATAAATGGTCCCCCTCTTTCCCCTTTTATAGATGGTCCCCCTCTTTTCCCCTTTATAGATGGCCCCCCTCTTTCCCCCCTTTATAGATGGTCCCCCTCTTTTCCCCCTTTATAGATGGTCCCCCTCTTTTCCCCCTTTATAGATGGCCCCCCTTTCCCTCTCTATAGATGGTCCCCCTCTTTTCCCCTTTATAGATGGTCCCCCTCTTTCCCCCCTTTATAGATGGTCCCCCTCGTTTTTCCCCTTTATAGATGGTCCCCCTCTTTTTCCCTTTATAGATGGTCCCCCTCTTTATAGATGTTCCCCCTCATTTTTCCCCTTTATAGATGGTCCCCCTCTTTTTTTCCCCTTTATAGATGGCCCCCCTCTGCTCCCCCCCCTTATAGATGGTCCCCCTCTGCTCCCCCCCCTTATAGATGGTCCCCCTCTGCTTCCCCCCCCTTATAAATGGTCCCCCTCTGCTCCCCCCCCCTTATAGATGGTCCCCCTCTGCTCCCCCCCCTTATAGATGGTCCCCCTCTGCTTCCCCCCCCCCCCTTGCACAGCAGTCAGTAAATAAAAAAAAAAAACACAACTCACCTGCCATCCGTTCCCCCGTCGATCCTCTTGGCTCCTGGTCTGTCCCCGGCTGCCTCCGGCTGATGATGCGGCTGCCGAAGGGGTCTCGTCCTCTCCCCGGCAGCGCGCGCATCGCACAGCTCATTGTGCCGCCTGGGCCCTGACTTCCGGTACAGAGCGTCTCTAACGTGCGCTCTTAATACCGGAAGTCAGGGCTTAGGTGGCACAGTGAGCTGTGTGATGCACGCGCTGCCGGGGAGAGGACAAAACACCCCCGGCAGCCGCATCATCAGCCGGAGGCAGCCGGGGACTCCTGTGACCGCAAGCGAAATAATGCTTGCGGTCACAAGAGTGCAGTGGCGGGCCAGGCCGCAGCTATAATCCGCCACTGCTAGGGAGTCCTGGTTAACATGGATATAGCCTGTATTCATGTTTTCCAGGGATCCTTATAACTGCATCCAACTTCTTTAGCCAGTGGTAATTAAATTTCCCGCACTTTGGCTCAGATGGATGCTCGAAATTCGCTCATCTCTAGTCATGATTGCTGAAGTCTAGGCTGCATCCCGACAGTCCTGGTTTGGGGGAGAACCAGGGGAGGGAGCACTACTCTACTTTTTTATTAGGTTGTATGAACTGTGCTATTTTGTATTGGTATTTGGTGCCAGGTATTATAGCAGCAGTGTGTTAGTAAGGAACTACACCAAGGCTTTCTCTTTACTTTTTGTGGAGGTATTTACTAAAAGAGACATCAGGAGAGATTAGAGCTGCTCTTTAAATCAGGGGGTTTGAAGATCCATTCTGATTTAGAGCCATTCTCTTTCCTGTTCTTCTTCATCTGGCCCAGAGCACTATGACTACAGTATTCGAGACATCTTTAGCTTCTACAGCCTTTATAGCAACACAGATAGATTTACACCCCAGACCAGATGCCCAAAATAATTTAATAACTTCCAATACCTTTTGGGTACCAAAACCCCTTTATGCTTCCTGCCCCTTAAAATAACCTTTTAGGCTATGTTCACATACCATAAAATAAAGGTAAAATACGGCTATATTTTTAATATAATAATGCTCTCCATTAAAGTCAATGAGAGATGGGCCAGCAGTGTATACACTGTATAGAATAACAGCCATAATTAATAATGACTAGGAATGAGAAAAGTGAATCCAGCAAAGCAAAGTTTTGCAAGCTTTATTTTAAAATCCGTAAAAAAAATTATATGCTCACCTGTCCACGCTCCCTAATGTCCCCTTGCCTCCAGCCCGCTCAGCCAATTACAAACTAAGACGGGACAGTTCCGCAGCCAGACAAGAGTGACACCCTGCTCAACCAGTCACTGGCTGCGGTGCTGTCCCGTCTCAGTTAGTCACTGTTTGGCTGAGTGGTCTTTCACTCCCATCTCTGGATTGTTCAGCTGTTTTAGTGCAGTGTGTTAAGGTTTGGTTTGCAAGTTTGTGAATTTTACACCAAACATTAGCAAACCTGGCAAACAAAATTTTTTTAAATATTCGCTAATCTCTAATAACAACCATCCAAATAATGAACATTATTTCTCATTATTATGAACATTATTTCTCATTATTTACCATTTGCTTTTGCAAAATACAGACTTTTTTTTCACCTGTTCACACATTGTTTTGTTTTGTTTTTCCAACCAAAATTACAGCTGCATTTTGATATTTTTTACAGTATGTGAACCTAGCCTTATTCATAGCTTTAAAGGGGTACTCCAGCAAAAAGCTTTTTCCCAGAAATTGGAACACATTACAAAGTTATATAACTTTGTAATATGCTTAAATCACCTATCTGCCCCCCTTCCCCATCCTTTCCCCCCTCAATCCCCCTACCAGGAAGTGAAGTAAACTCATTCTTACCTAATGACTGTTGACCCCAGGCTTTTCTGTGGCAGCCACTTTGTGACAATTACATCATCAAGAGGGAGGTGGGTCTAAGCCCTGTTAGTCCAGCCTCTCTATGTCAGATGACAAAGTGCATAGTGGGAAAGCTCAAACCAGGAAGTTAAGAAAAAAATGAAGACACAAACTCTTGGTTTAGGGAGCTGCAAACAGCGTGAAATTCAAACGGAGACAGAATCAGGAGGGATGGTAAATGTAAAAACAATGTTTATGATTGATTGTTTTTTTTTTTATCAGCTCAGGAGTACCCCTTTAAATTTTTACAATAATTGTGCAGGTTAGAGGATGGCTGATTCTTCAGCACATCAATATCCAGCAGCTTGCCAATATCAACTTCTGGAATAAAGCATTACACTTTTCTGTACGATATATCGTTCCATCTAAACTTTGATTGTTATAAAAAAAATTGTTACTTCGAAATCGTTAATCGTACGATCGGGCCAATAATCGCCTCGTGTAAACGTAGCATAAGGGTCCATTTACACAGAAAGATTATCTGACAGATTATCTGCCAAAGATTTAAAGCTAAAGCCAAGAATCAATTTGAAAAAAGGAAAAATCTCAGGCTTTCCTTTATGACTTGATCTCTGTTTATAGCCTGATTCTGGCTTTGGCTTTAAGAAACTGAGCCAGCTCCATAGACAGCAGGTATGTGCTGCAGACACCTGCTGCTAATGACTGACATCAGCGATCCTGTTGATGCCGGTCATTTCATTCCCTAAACGCCCTAAATGCATCTGCAGGGTGCCATTTTAATGAAAGGCATTCTGAGGCCTGTGTTGCTTTCACAGTAGCTTCACTAATAGTCTTCCTCAGACAGCCTCTGCCAGAGTGCCAATTTTACAGATCAATACAATGTAATCACATTGTATTGAGCTGTATACACAATCAAATGACTGCTTATTAAAGTCCCCTAAGGGGGTTTAAAAAGTGAAAAAAATATATATATATTTTTTACAAAAACCCTCCATAATAAGAAAAATGATCATTTTTAATAATATAGCGCCAACAGATTCCGCAGCACTTTACAATTCAGCACTTTACAATAAAAAAGTATTTTCCGACTTTGAAAATAAAGTCTAAATTCAGGAAAAGGTAACATATTTGGTATAACATGTGTGGATATTAGAGATGAGCGAACATGCCGGATTTCTGGTTCGTAAGAACCAGAAATCTCGGCGTCTGATTCCCACTGTCTGCTCGCTCCGTGCAGCTGGTGGATACAGCCTAAGGAACGCCTAGAAAACTGGGATACAGCCAATGCCAATGGCTGTATCCCAGTTTTCCAAGCATTCCTCCCGCTGTATCTACCCGCTGCACGGAGCGAGCAGACAGCGGGAATCAGACGCCGAGATTTCTGGTTCATACGAAGTTCGCTCATCTCTAGTGGATATGTCTGAACTATTAAAGCAGTGTGGCCATCCATGTCACACACAAAGACAGGGGAGACTTCCTGCACAACTTGTCCCAGATCATTCCAGATCGCTCTGACAATGGTCACGGTCTGACGTACCAAAACCTTTTCTAGGACAGGTACACTTTAAATCCTATTTACTTGTGTTTAATATCTGGTTGCTGTGGTTATTTACTATAACATGCAGTAAAAATGCTAAATGTGCATACACATCTTCAGAACACAGTAATGGGTGGGAATGTATATTTAGTGCCAAAGGGGAATTGTTTCCAAAAACTGGAAAGTCTTTGGAACAGGTATTCCTGAATTTTTATAATAGATTTGAATCCTATTTTCTACACAAAAAACATCCTCTGTAGCAGCCAGAAGGCTTGAAGAGATAACGGCTTCATCTTATAGAATGCATTTAAAGACACAGGCACATCTGCTTATCTCTACATATAGCCGGGAGTGCACTCTATGAAGGTACTGTCAGGAAAGACAATTCAACGTCACCTCTGACCGTGAGAAGAGTGGGACTTTGACTGTGAGGTAAGATTCCCATGTATGTTGATCTTGAACTCTGTTAATGACTGTGTCTATAAACATGTCTAATGGTTACAGGAGAGAAATAACAGGACAATATTATGACAAGAAATCCACCAGTCTGTCTAGTTTTAGAATGCTTAGACTGCATTATGTTGATATTAGGGAAAAACATTTTTATGTATCTGAGAATCCACAGCAAAATTTGCACATAACAGGTGATCCAAATCCAGGACAACTGTGGATTTCTGGAGGATTTTGACTTCTCTTCTGAGGTGGGGAACATTCACAACAAATTAAAATAAATTGCAATGAAGCAGATTAAAAATCTGCACTATGGGTCAATTTATGTGTAGATTCCATGTACATTTTGTACACACCATATGAAAGAGATTTCTTACCTGTCATTAATTAAAAAAAAAACCTTTGACATGTCACAGTGCCATGTCAAAAGTTTAAACAGTCAGGGTCACATCCCTACTGGTCAATACCTCAGAATCCGTCGTATTTGCTCCACAGAGGAAGACTTTGAAAAGCGAGCACAGGAACTACAACAAAGGTTTCTTGACAGAGGGTATAGCAAACGTTCCCTGAAACGGGCATATAAACGAGCTAAAGGAACTGATAGACAACAGCTGGTACATACATCCATCTCCAAAAGCTCAGCTAACCAGGTAAGATATGTCACTGACTTTAATGGTCAGTGGCAAAAGATGCGAGGAATTATGCAACAGCATTGGCCAATTTTACTCTCTGACCCCACTCTACAGAAATACTTACCGGCGACACCATCCATTACCGCGAGAAGATCTGCGAATTTAAAGGACATTTTGACCAAGAGTCACTATGTGGATGAGAGACAGAAGAATCCCTTCAATAGCAAAGGCCCCAAATGGGGGTGTGTCCCCTGCGGGAAATGTGTGGCATGTCCCAACATCGAACGAGCAACGGACTTTATAGACTCTACGGGCCAACATACTTACAAAATTCTACAGACCATCACCTGCGATACGAGGTATGTTGTCTATTATGCAACTTGTCCATGCCCTAAAATATACATAGGCCTAACAAGTAGAGCGCTTAAGATACGAGTCCGAGAACATATGAGAGACATAGAGGTCGCTCGGAATGAAGGGGATTTTGCAAATCTGAAACCAGTAGCTCGGCATTTTAAAAAACATCACAATTGTGACCCCCATTTATTAAGAGTTAAGGGAATCGACAAAATGAATATAGGTATCAGAGGTGGCGATTGGAGTACCCGTCTGGCTCAATGTGAAACCAAGTGGATATGGAAGTTAAAAACTTTATACCCTGGGGGACTTAATGAGGTCTTGAGCTTCGCTCCGTTTCTAAAATAGGTACTAGATCCAATGTTTTCTTCTCCAAGTTCCTTTGGATTTTAATATATGTATAACTTCCTTTTATGTTATTAATTTTTTTAAAAATTTTTTTGTATTTTTTAGGATTCGGCTGTTCCCACTACTAATAATTTGAAATGTATGCTGACTATGAATTTTTCTGATTGAAGACCATCTCAAGTGCCTATTTACAGGAAGTCTACCTTTTTTTTTTTTTTTTTTTTTTTTTTGTTTGTTCACATTATGCGTTTTTTATATGCGGTTTTGATGCGTTTTTTATATATTTGCATAGGGGATATATCCCTTCACATATCCACTGTTGAATTATGTTTGTTTATCGCACATGGAATGAAATAATCTTTTTCACATTTATTAATCATACACATTTGTAAAATTTATGCAATGCACTTTGTGTTTTTTCACTGCGGTTTAGGATGCGGGTTGTGTATGCAATTCACATCCGGCCTACATTTTTTTTGACAATTAATTGATCAAATTTAGTAATCTATTTAAATTTTGTATAATCAACATGCACGGTAGTATTTATCACTTATGTATTTATAAAAAATATATTTTTTCTTTTAAGTAGTTTTCACATAATGTTTAACACTTCACTATAAAATTTATTTATTTATATATATTTATATATATATATATATGTCTATTTTTGTAAGCACTATAGCACTTTTTTGAGACTTCATTTATCTAACAACTACTGCAGCACCTGACGGTATGGTCTCTCATATATATATACCAATAGTGCTCATATTTGATGTTCCGTGGTGGTGCGCATGTCAGAAACACTCCCTGTCCTACGACTCTCGGCGGCGTCAGGGGCCGGGGGCGTCGCCATGGCATCCCGGGTCGCGTGATCAGATATGTCTGGTCATGTGACCGGCGCCATGTCTCCATGGCATTCCGGGTCACGTGATCAGATGCGTCTGGTCACGTAATTTCAGCATTTTTCTTTTTGGAGGTATTGTATTAGTTAGCTGTAGTAGCAATATAGACTAAGTGCAGGACATTTTCTAAGGCACATGCTCTTTATTAGACACTGACAAATATTGCATGAAGACAGAAGTGTGGGTATTGAAACCATAGTGATTAGAGTGGCCCCATAGATTTATACTGAAACTGCCTGAACTGAGATCGCTGTGAGTCAGGAAGTGAATTGCACTACTCTAAGGGCCCTATTACACGGGACCATGTTCATTGTTTTGCTGGGATCAGAAGGAATAAACGATCATAATAACAATCGCAGTAACGATTGTAGTAACGTTCGTAACTAACGACCATCATTCTGTGTAATATGGTGAACAATTTCAGGTTAACGATAAAAAATCTAGTTTGCGATCGTTTATCGTTAGGTGTTAATCGTTAAAAATCGCTCCATATATGAGGACCCTAAGCTTCTCCAGCTTGTTCTCCGGATCGATGGAGGTCTCAGTGTGACGCCTGGCCTATTTTATTCCTGATGACGTTGCTGTTGCAACGAAACATGTAGAGAGGGGGGCACGTTCTGTGTTTTATGAGCATATACCCAGTCCTGTAATACTTTAGTGCAGTTCTGCAGACTGCACTGATTCAGTGTAGGATAGGAGGAGGAGGATATCTATATCCCTAGTGACTTAGGGCCCTATTCCACTGGATGATTATCGTTGAGATTATCGTTCAATCGTTCGAATCTAACCGATAATCGTTCGGTTGAAATGCAGTTAACGATTAACGACCGAACGAGAAATCGTTGATCGCTTTATAAGACCTGGACCTATTTTTATCGTTGCTCGTTCGCAAATCATTCGCATTGAATGAGACGTCGTTCGCAGTAGATACGAACGCAATTGCGAAGCAATAGCGAAGAAAAAACGATCACAAATACGATCATAAGTAACGATTATCGTTCCATGGAAATGAACGTTTTCAGGTCTTTCGCCATAGCGGTCGTTTGAGATCGTTAATCGTTAATTATGTGAATATGTCAATTATGTGAACGATAAGCGTCCGGTGGAATAGGGCCCTTAGTGATTAGTAACAGTTCTGGGTGTTATATATTTTTAATTTCTCTAGCAATACTTTAAGCAAAATCATTAAAAGCTATATTTTATTTAGGGGGGTTATTCTTGTTTAAAGGGGTGTTGTACTTCGGGCCTCGGCCTGAGGGTTTAGTGGTGATTTGTTTAAATTGGAATCCCTAACCCACCCGTGAGAGGGGGGTGTGTGTTTAGTGTGACACCTAGGCCCTGACCAATCAAACTTTTAGAAAAGTTGTTTCGTTTCGTTTGTATACTCTTGTATAGAATGAAAGACAGGTACATACACCAAAAGATTTAGGAACGATTAGCAAATGACTAATGAAGATTTATGGTCAGTTAAACAGATGCCAGTTAATCAATCAGTCAACAGATGTCAGTTAATCAATGACGCACAAAAAAATATTTCGTTAGTCGTTTGATCGTTGCCTGCATACACACAGAAAGATAATCACTTAAAGTGTCACTGTCGTTTTTTTTTCTTCAGAAATTAATAGTCCAGGCGATTTTAAGAAACTTTGTAATTGGGTTTATTAGGCAAATATGGCATTATCTCCATTCAAAAAGCCTTTCCCCAGGTCCCCCCCTCCCTCCTCTCTCTCATCCACTGCTCATTGTCAGGAAATCATGTCTTGTTGCATCAGACGTGCCCCTGTCTGTTCTACGGAGAGGGGAGGGGAAAGGAGGAAGGAGGGAGAGCAGTGAACAAAGGATTACACAGCGGGAGCTGTGTGAAAGCCTCTATTCAGAGCTGAGAGAGGTCAGTGCTGACTTCAGAGGAGATAACCCAGTGATGTAGCTGTAAATTAACTCTTTGTTGTCCTGTTTTGGTGCCTCTGCTCCCTCCACCACTCCCCTCTCCATAGAGAACGATGAAGAAAGGGGGGAGAGCTTCAAACTGCTTTCTCATGATGAAAATGCATTTTTCGGCTAATAAAACCAATTACAAAGTTTCTTAAAATCGCCTGGACTATTGATTTCTGCAAAAATAAATTAAACGACAGATACACTTCAAAGTGAAATGATATAAAAAAAATTCACACAACAATCTTTTCATGTAATGTGAGTGAGTGAGCTTAGTAAGTTCTCTATGCATTTCTTTTCTGTAGTATCTACTCCAAGCATTTCAGCACGTAAAATTTCCGTTTAAACAGCAACAATTATCATCAATGAAATAAGATCCTTACATTACTACATGCAGTTAGTATAAGTGATAATAGATAACCCCACCTTTAGTCAAATCTTTAGTTTACATATATTAAGGCTATGTTCACACTATGTATGTGTGCGGCTGTATTTTTTATGCGGCTGGAAATGTGCGGCTGAAACTACGGCCGTGGGAAAAAATAGACATGCAGCTCAAAACATACATAAATAAATAATAAATAAAAAAACGCATAGGGTCCCCCCTATTTTTATAACCAGCCGGGTTAAAAACCAAACGACAGCAGCCTGGTAACACCAGGATGGGAAGAGCCATTGTTTTAGGCCCTCCCCAGCCTAAATCTTACCAGCCTGCTGCTGCCCTGTCCAGGAACGCCAATTTTGACGCTCCGGGACCACTGGCACCCGGCTCTTCCCAGTACCCCTGGTGGCATTGGGTACTGGGGTAATAATGGGGGGTTAGTGTTAGCCATTTTATACCAGCTAACACTAGGCCCCGACTTAGTAATGGATTCCGTCTATTAGACGGCTTCCACTACTAAGTCTATAAAGTAAAGAAATAAAGACAAGACACAAGTTAAAAAATTTTTTTATTCAAATAAAAACACCCCCACACCCATCATTGATCATTTTATTAAAAAAAAAAAAAAAAAACAACCGCTGGTTATCGACGTAGTCCACGGAATCCGACGTAATCCCCAGGATACTGATATCTGAAAAACAAAAAGGGAGAAACACACAAAAAACACACAAACAGGAGCACAACACCCATCATTGTGAGCGGTGTTGTGCTCCTTACAGTATGCAGCATCTTTACAGATCGCTGCTTACAGTCTGGCCCCCAAGGGGTTAAGGGAGGATGTATTGCATCCCCCTTAACCCCTTGGGGGCCAGACTGATGTCAGACTGCACCCATCCCAGCAAGGAAGGGGTTAAGTGACCCCCCCCTTCCTTGCTGGGAGGGGTGCAGTGCAGGGGAGGGGGTGGGGAGAGCTCTATACTCACCCCGATGTGTCCTCTTCGCTGGTCCGCAGCACAATGAAGTGACTTTACTGCGGACTGGCTCTTTATATGTGCGCTGAGCCGATCAGCCAATCAGCTGAGCGCACATATAATTCTAAATGTTTCTTCTAATAATGCTATTGTGATAACATAATTAGAAGAAACATTTGATGTTTTAATTAAAGTAAAGTGATGATTAGTACAGAATGCTCTATTACTGGGAATATGAATTAACGGCTTACTGGAGCTTCCTGTACTAATTAATATTTAATTAATAAAACACATTTTCGTTGAAATAAAATCAGTTTCGTTGTTCAATAATTTAATTTAAACGAATCCATCATTGTGCAATTAAATATACTGTCAAAAAATAAATATATATATAAATATACATTTATTTATATATATATTTATTTTAACAGTATATTTAATTGCACAATGATGGATTTGTTAGAATTTAATTATTGAACAACGAAAGGGACTTTATTACAAAGAAAATGTGTTTTATTAATTTAATATATTAACTATTAGAGGCATCGGCATTCGGCATCATTGCCGGCTATTTTTGAAGTACTCCGTACGGACCGCCTGTCAATCCACGGCCGCATTTCCTGCTGAAACAATGGTCTTGTTCATTTTTTACGGGTCCGTTTACGATCGGGCCGTAGATTCATACATAGTGTGTACTGTGCAGCCGTACATCGTATACTTTCCAGCGTACGCATGAACCGGAAAAATCCGGCTGATGATTTACCGCCCGCAATACAGCTGCACAGATACAGAGTGTGAACCTAGCCTAACTATGTAAATCTAAACTCATGTTGCCAAAGCCCAGTGCTAAACTCTATCAAGCTAATGTTATGAATAAGATCCAGCACATGAAGGGAGCTTTTTAGTATCAGTGCCATGTAGATGAGGGTATGTGCTGACATGAATTCAGAAGATGAAGAAGGAAACTCATTTTCAATCAACTGACCACTTTCTAGACAGATGGAAGGGCTTGTGTATGGTGCCAAATAATTTACTGATGAAAGTAGAATTGATAATCCAGTAATCATTTTTCTGCCACAGCTGCCATATAAGAAGGTTTTGCATAAGGTGTAGAGATGAGCGAACCTGGAGAATGCTCGAGTCCATCTGAACCCAAATGTTCGGCATTTGATTAGCGGGCGCTGCTGAACTTGGATAAAGCTCTAAGGTTGTCTGGAAAACATGGATACAGCCAATGACTATATCCATGTTTTCCACATAGCCTTAGGGCTTTATCCAGGTTCAGCAGCCACGGCTAATCAAATGCCGAAAGTTCGGGTTCAGATGGACTCGAGCATGCTCCAGGTTCGCTCATCTCTAATAAGGTGTCTGTTTACTTCTGAAAGTAAAATTTAAATATAACGTGTATGTTGATTTTGCTTGGGGGTGGTCTTATGAAAACATCCCCTGCCCATATGTCCTTTAAGGCCATATTGGCATCATATTAGGGATGACTTTTATGGGCCAGAATAAAGGTCAGCTCAGCAGTCTCCTACTCTAACAAACTGCAACCATTCATGTGAATTGTCCTAGAACCCACCTACCAGCTGCTGTGTTATAAATGTTGATGTGTAACTGTAGTATGTATGTGTAATGTGTCAGATTGGGGAATCTAGGTCTAACTGATCCTGGGGTCCCACCAATGAAGAACCAGTGAGAAACGATATGCTGACATCGTTCCATAGTAGATTAGGCTCACACGGTGAATCAGACCGGCCGTTCCGTGACCCCGGCCGGGTCATGGAACGGCCGTTCTGTGCCCGGATCATTACTTAAGTACTGGCCGGATGATCCATCTGGCCGCGGACCTCTGATGCAGGCGCATCAGCGTGCGCCCGCATCAGAGCTTCACATATCCCACTATGTGAACTGACAGGTCTTTCTGCGGCTGGAATTCACTAAATTCCGGCTGCAGAAAACTGAACTGTCAGTTTTTTCTGGCGCCGCATGGGATCCCGGCCGGAGCGTATACGATGTGTGTACGCTCCGGCCGGGATCCCATTGCACATAAGGCTTTGTTACACACCGCAAAACTACGGCCGTAGTTTTACGCAGTGTGAACATAGCCTTAGTCTGTATCTGTCTCCACAATTCTCTTGTGAACAAGCTTTTAGTTGAGGAAGTCGAGGATGAGGCATTTAGTTGGGTGACAATTAGAAGAAGGCGTAGAGGGAAGAGTGCCAGGGAGGCTAGTACTGATATGGCACACTCCAACAAGTTTGCCAAGTTGGAGAATGAGGGCGATATTAGTTCAGGGGTGGCATTGCCACAGCAGGATGCTGCTCCAGTAAGGTAGGAACTAGGAGTGCAGGGCAGGCCACACAGGTACTGGTAATGGGGGACTCAATGATTAGGGGCACAGACAGGGAATCTATCACAAAGACCACGGTTCATCAAACAGTGTGCTGCCTACCTGGCACTCGAGTTTGTCACATTGTGGATCGCGTTGACAGATTACTGGGAGGGGCTGGCGAAGACCCAGCGGTCATGGTGCACATTAGCACCAATGATAAAGCTAGAGGTAGGTGGAGGGTTTTTAAAAATTATTTCAGGGACTTAAGACAAGGACCTCCAAGGTAATATTTTCCGAAATATTACCTGTACCACAAGCCACACCAGAAAGACAGCAGGAGATTATTGAGGTAAATAAGTGGCTCAAGAGCTGGTGTAGCGTAGAGGGGTTTGGGTTCATGGAGAACTGGGCCGACTTCTCTGTCTGTTACCGGCTCTATGGGATGGTCTCCACCTGAATGGAGAAGGTTCAGCTGTGCTGGAGGAGAAGATGGCCAAGAGGTTGGATAAGTGTTTAAACTAGGGTCTAGGGGCAGAGGGCAACTATGACATAGATGAAGAAGACAGAGTAGATCGAGAATTGGGGCAAGACTGTAGAACTGGGGGTGGAGCAGCGGGAAGGGATAGTCATAAGGGAAAAGGGGATATGGATAAACATATTAAGTGTATGTATACTAATGCTAGAAGCCTCACTAATAAAGCGGAGGAATTAGAACTGATAATGGTGGAGGAGGAATATGATATAGTATGCATAAGGGAGACATGGCTGAATGATGGTTATGAGTGGGCGGTTAATCTGCAGGGTTATAGTCTGTTTTAAATCACCTTTCCCAACTAGTACAGGAACCAACAAGGGGGGGGGCACTTCTAGACCTGATTTTAACCAATAGGCCGGACAGAATATCGAAGGTATCGAGGGTCTCCTATGTAATAGTGATCACAACATAATAAGTTCTCATTCATGCTTTAATAAAATGCTTAATGGGGGGGTACAAAAACATTACATTTCAGAAAGGCTAATTTAAAAAAAACAAGAAAGGACCTTGGGGACATAGACTGGGACAATGCCCTGAGAAGTAAAAGTATGCAAGAGAAATGGGACATTTTTAAGAGCATCCTGGGTAGATATTGTAATTGACACATCCCCTATGGGAATAAACGTAGTAGAAAACCAATGTGGTTAACTGCAGCTGTAAGGGGTGCAATAAATGATAAAACAAGCATTCAGACTACTAAAACAAGAAGGTAGTGGGAAAGCAATAAATAATTATAGGCAAAAGAATAAATTGTGTAAAAAACAAATAAAAGAAACAAAAATTGCAACAGAAAGAAGGATTGCCACAGAAACTAAAATAAATCCCGAAATGTTCTTCACCTATATAAAACTCAATAATAAGAGACTTAGAACTGAAAATGTTGGTCCCCTCAAAAATATTTTGGGTGTAATGGTGGAGGGGGATGAAGAAAAGGCCAATTTACTAAATACATTCTTCTCTACTGTATTCACAGAGGAGAATCCTATATAACATGACTAGGGATCTAAATGGCCTGTCATTATGTCCGGCTCTTGGAACATTTATGTTTACAGGGATGCTCACACTGAAGCTGAAGATATGTACATTCTTACTGCACAGGGCATTGGCAGTAGGAATTTATATAGCCGTATGGCTGACATGAAGGGGTTAAGAACTCTGGGGTGGACTCTATCTGGACCCATTGCCTTATTAACCTTTAAATGGGCAAGTTCCTCTGAAACATCTGCCTCTGTATACACTGGGGCTGAACCCTTACAACTGGAGGCAACAAAGTGTTAACATTTATTTTATGTCTGACAATATAATATTAACCCCTTAACGACTGCGGGCGTAAGTGTACGCCCCCAAAACCCGTGCCTTAACGCAAACGGGCGTACATTTACGCCCGCAGTTTCCCCAATCGCTGCGTGTACACACGCAGCGATCAGGGAAGATGGCCTGCTATAAATGTATAGCAGGCCATCCCTGCTTGTTGGCACGGGGGTGATTAACACCCCCCCCCCCCCCCGTGCTGACAATCAGCGCTATTGGCTGATCAATTCAGATCAGCCAATAGCGGCGATCTGCAGCTTTCCGGGTCATTGGTGACCCGATGGCCCGGAAAGCAATGGCGGTCGGTGCTGTCCGAGAACGGCACCAACCGCCATTACTGTTAAAAGTAATAGTGGCCACAGTGCCACGTCCCGATCGCCGGGACCGGCCGGCCGATCACAGCGATATAAGTATGCTAGGTAGCTGAGGTGTCCACAGCAGGTATTGACCCATACTCATCTGATCCAGCGTCCCGATCGCGTCTTCCGGGTCCCGATCGCGTCCTCGTCTTCCTCTGCGTCTTCGGCTTTTTCCGGCGGTCCCCTTCGGCAAATATCGGCTCCAGCGTCGTCAAACTTCGGCCTTTTCCGGAATTTGCGTTCTACTGCCCCCTAGTGGCTGATGAGTGTATATAATACACATATCAGTAGCTATAGGGTTGAAGAAAGTTGTTTTTTTTTTTGTTTTTTTTTCCAAACAAATTTTTATTGTGGAAAAGATAAGAATAGCAGGAATGTCATTAATCGATTACAGTAAACTTAAGCACATCGATCTCCAAAATATAAACAGAGAAAAAGAGGGAATTCTATCTGATTACAACAATTTACAGGTTATAACAATTTCCACATTTTTTAACATTTTTGTGCTGAAGACTTAATAATAACAAGAGTCATGCCATATTCCAATTTTTTTTTTATTTTATTTTCCGCACCCTATCGCCGCTGAGTGCTTGCTGATCAGCATCGCACGTAAAGTTTAAAGTTAAAAAAACATGTAAAAAACACCATTACACTACACGGAATAAAGTTTTACACTACACCACTACACATTTACATACCCCATATACCAATCCCCTTATAAAAATGGCCCCCAGGGTGTTTTCGGCGTCGGACGCATACGTTACTATTGCCTCCAACACCAAAACAGCCAGTGAGGATGAATGGGGGGATTCTTTTTTCCTTCATTCATCCTCATCCTCATCATCCAGTGACGTGTCTGGGGGTAGCGTAGCGTACGCTGCCCCCCAGACACGTCTTTCCCGCCAGTACCGTCCCAATAAGAGATGACGGTATGGCGTGAAATTCTACAAACTCTGTGAGCACACTGCGGAATGGCGAAGGATAACCCTTTGTGCATTCCACAGCTGGCACCCGCCGGCGGACTGATGCGGGCGCGCACGTCTCCGCACATGTCATAGACTCCATCCACACGGGCGGATTCCATCGTCCATCCAAAGAATGAACACGTTCATTCTTTGGACGGAGGGTGGAATTCGCCTGTACATAGAATGGAGTCTATGACATGTGCGGAGACGCGTGGGTGGGTGGGTGCCAGCTGCGGAATGCACAAAGGGTTATCCTTTGCCATTCCACAGTGTGCACGTACCCTTAGAGTGTATGAAGGAAGGGACACCCGATTCCAGCCCCCAGATGCCCCCCCCCCCCCCATCCCCGGAGTTAGTGGGAAGATCGTTTGAGACCTGATCTTCCCACTGCTGGATAAAGGTTACCACCCGTACAGGGATAACTTTTATACCAGCACCCCCTCTTCCGGTCCCTCCCAGCCCGAGCTGCTGTAGCTTGTGGCATGATCCGAAAATATCAAAAGCAGTAATAGAGCCCTATTTAGCAGCCATGGAGCGGACCCAGCGCTTCTGGATATGAAGGACCCCGTATCGCACCAGGACAACATTTTCCAGGTGACGTCCCGCACACAGGAGAACGGGAGACCCCAGAAGAAGTGCAGAGTGTGGGGTAACAGGATCAGGATTTTCAAGTGTGACGCCTGTCCTGATCCCCCCGGCCTCTGCATACTGGATCGCTTCAAGGCGTACCACACATCATTGGAGTTCTATATTTTCTAAATTCTTCCCCTTATTCCTATTTCAGGGGTCACGTTGGTCCAGGGATTATTCTGATCGCCATTATGGAGTCAGGAAGGAATTTTTTCCCTGTGATGAAGCTATTGTCGTCTGCCTTACGCGTGTTTTTTGCCTTCCTCTGGATCAACACAGGTTGAATTTGATGGACATCTGTCCTTTTCAACCTTATAAACTAATAATTGGCCTAATACCCCCAAATAAATTAGAATTGTCCCTTTTCCCCAGCTAAATAGGCATGGCCGCCATTCCCATTAGAGACTTGCCATAATGCAATTACAAAGCTCCTGTGCGGCCAGGACAGTAGAAACCCTCCACAAGTGACCCCATTCTGGAAACTACACCTGTAAGGAATCTAACAAGGGGTCAGCCGGGATATGGGCCCCTGGTGACGGACACATTTGTGCCGTGAAAATGAAAAAAATTGGATTTTTTATTTTCACACCACATGTTCTACATACTGTATGTGCCAGTCACCAGTGGGGTCCATATGCTGACTGCACCCCTTGTTAGATTCCTTGTGGGGATTAGTTTCCAGAATGGGGTCACATGTGGGGGGTTTCTACTGTCCTGGCAGCACAGGAGCTTTGTAATTGCGACATGGCCTCCATCTTCCATTCCAGCCTCTAAATGGCGCTCTGTCCCTTTGGTGGCTTGCCCTATGCCCATATGGCACATTATGTCCACATGTAGGGTATTTTCCTACTCATGGGGAAATTACCCTACACGTTTTGCGTTCATTTCCTTTTTTAACCCCTTGTGGAAAAGGAAAAAATCAAGGCTAGACCAACAGTTAGAGTAAAAAAAATTTTATTTTTATACTAAATCATTGATCTTGTCTTGATTCTTTCATTTTAACAAGGGGTTAAAAGATAAAAAAACACAAAATGTGTAGAGCAATTTCCCCTGAGTACGGAAATACCCCACATGTGGACTTAAGGCGACATGCAGGTGCAGGGTAAGCCTCCAAAGGGAAGGAGTGCCATTTGGCTTTTGGAGGCTGGATTTGGCTGGAATGGGTTTCGAGGGCCATGTTGCAATTAAAAGGCTCCTGTGTTGCCAAGACAGTTGAAACCCCCCACAAGTGACCCCATTATGGAAACTTTACCCCTCAAGGAATGTAACAAGGGGTGTAGTGAGCATATGGACCCCACTGGTGATGGGCACAAATGTGGAACAATGTGACGTGAAAATGAAATATTACATTTTTTACACTATAATGTTATTCTAGCCTTGATTTTTTCATTTTCACAAGGGGTTAAAAGATAAAAAAACACAAAATGTGTAGAGCAATTTCCCCCGAGTCCGTAAATACCCCACATGTGGACATAAAGCGCCATGTGGGTGCAGGGCAAGACTACGAAGGGAAGGAGCGCCATTTGGATTTTGGAGGCTGGATTTGGCTAGAATGGATGATGAACGCCATGTCGCATTTACAGAGCCCTCGTGCTGCCAAAATACTGGAAACCCCCCACAAGTGACCCCATTCTGGAAACTAAACCCCTCAAGGAATCTAACAAGGGATGCAATGAGGATATGGACCCCTTGCTAATGGGCAAATTTGTGCCGTGAAAGTGAAAAAATTAAAATTTTCCCTTTCACGTCACATTGTTCCACATTTGTGCCCGTCACCAGTGGGGTCCATTTGCTCACTGCACCCCTTGTTAGATTCCTTGAGGGGTGTATTTTCCAGAATGGGGTCACTTGTGGGGGGTTTCCAGTGTTTTGGCAGCACAATCGCTTTGTAAATGCGACATGACCCTTGAAATCCATTCCAGTAAAATCCAGCTTGCAAAGGCCAATTGGCGCTCCTTCCCTTTGGAGCCTCGTCCTGCGCCCGCTTGGCACTTTATGTTCACATGTGGGGTATTTCTGTACTCGGGAGAAACTGCGCTACACGGTTTTTGGGTTTTTATTCCTTTTATCCCTTTTTGAAAATGAAAAATTGAAGGCTAGAACAACGTTTTAGTGTAAAAAATAAATTTTTCTTTTTTCATGCCACATTGTTCTGAAAATCTGTGAAGCACCTGTGGGGTCCAAATGCTCACCGCACCCCTTGTTACATTCCTTGAGGGGTGTAGTTTTCTAAATGGTGTCCCTTTAGGGGTGTTTTTTATGTTTTGGTACCCCAGAGCCTCTTCCAGCCTGAAGTGGTACAGTCAAAAATGACCAAATATAACGAAGGCGTTGAAATTCACTAGGCGCTCCTTTGTATCTGAGGCTTGTGGTTGCGTCAAATAGCGCAATAGGGACACATATGGGGTATTTCTATAAACTGCAGAAACGGGGCAATCAGAAACGGTGCATTTCTCTGGTAATAGGTTTATCATTATGAAAGATATTGGATTACATTAAAATCTCTGCACAGAAAATTAAAATTTTCTAATTTCTTACACACTTAGCTTTTATTTCTGTGACTCTTCTAAAGGGTTAAAAAACTTTCTGGATGTGCTTTTGCAGAGTTTGGGGGGTGCAGTTTCTGAAATGGGGTGCTTTGTGGGGCTTTCTAACATACAGTCCCCTCAAAAACACTTTAAGGCTATGTTCACACTACGTATATGTCCGGACGCATATTTTTCACGGCCGGACATATACATGTAAAACTCCGGCCGGGATTTATGCAAGTTGCAGCCGGCTACGTATGGTCCGCGAACTTACGCCCGTAAGCTACGTACGCTTTTCCGAGCGGCGTACGTAGCGATCTGACAGCGGTATTTTACTTGGATGTCTTCGGCTAGCCCCGGACACCCCACAGAACCTTTTGGATCGGCAAATCAAAGTGTAAAAAAGAAGAAATCACCACTCCGTACGGGACCGCATGTTACGCTACAGGCGTAAGTTACAGCATTTCCGTCCCGAAACAATGGTCTGGTTCATTTTTTACGGCGCCGCATACGATCCGTGCGTAAGTTCTTGCGCAGTGTGAACTGTGCAGCCGTAGATCGTATACTTTGCATTGTACGCAAACTATGTAAATCTCCGGCCGCTTATTCACGGAGCACGCTTCGGCCGGAAACTTACGTATTGTGAACCTAGCCTTAACCTGAACAGGTCCCTAAAAATATCTGATTTTGAAATTATACTGAAAATTTGGAAATTTGCTGCTAATGTTTTAAGCTTTCTATTGTCTAAAAAAAGTGAAAGATAGCTTAATAAATGCCACCATCATAAAGTAGACATGTTGCTAATGCTATTTAATATATAATTTATGTGGCATAACCATTTTCTGTATAAGCAGAAAAGTTTCAAAGTTGGAAAAATGCAATTTTTCATGTTATTTTGTTTTTTTTTCATAAAGATTTGTTATAAGTATCGACTCCAATTTACCAGAAATGTAAAGTACAATATGTCACAAGAAAACAAACTCAGAATCAGCAGGATAGGTAAAAGCATTCCCAAGTTATTAAAGAATAAAGTGACACAGGTCATATTCATAAAATTTGCCTCGGTCCTTAAAGCGTAACTATAATTTCAGTAGCCAAAAAATGAAATTCCTCAAATAAAAAGCCCATGTGTTACCCTTTAAAAAGAGCCCTAAACTGTGTTGATGGCATGTACGCTCGCTGAGATATCCCCAGTTGTTTGGCTCAGAGGAATAAATGAATTTTTCTTCTGGCCGAGAGAAAGTGGGCATGGCTTATCCCTCATCTCCCTGGCTGGGTCCCTCCATTCACTGACCAGCACCTTAGCAGATGTATCACACAAAGTGGGATTAGATACAGCCCCAGCATACAGTATCACAATGTAAGATTAGATACAGAGCCCCAGCAGATGGTATCACACACAGTGGGATTAGATACAGTCATCTGCTCTCATTACACTGTAGGATAATGTCAGCTCCAGCTCTTCCCCTGCGCTGCTCCTCACTCCAGTCAGAGTCCATACACTCAGGACGGATCTCCCAGGGAGGGGGCGTGTCCAGCAGGAATGCAGACATAAGTCACAGCCAGAGAGGGCTATAAGGGCTTAATCAGCCTTATGTATTTAAAAAACTGTTCATTTTAGGTTATTAATGTATATTGGAAAAATTCTTATCATGACCTAAGCTAACTAAAACTGAATGGTCAAAATATTTTATAGTTGCGCTTTAAGGCCATTTTAGGCCCGGTCCTTAACCCCTTAACGACATCGGGCGTAAACTTACGCCCTCGCGCCCTGGTACTTGGCGCATCAGGGCGTAAATTTACGCCCGATGTTTCCCCGATCGCTGCGTGTTCGCACACAGCGATCGGGGAAGATGGCCTGCTATAAATCATAGCAGGCCATCTTAGCTTCACGGCACGGGGGGTGGTTAACCCCCCTCGTGCTTACGATCGCCGCTATAGGCTGATCAATTCAGATCAGCCAATAGCGGCGATCGGAACCTTTCCGGGTCATCGGCGACCCGATGACCCGGAAAAAAATGGCGGTCGGTGCTGTCCGAGGACGGCACCGACCGCCATTACTGTAAAAAGTAATGGTGATCGCCGTGCCACCGGCCCGATCGCCGTGAACGGCCGCCCGGCCGTTCACGGCGATCGGGCCGGTGGCACGGCGATCAGAGTCCCACAAAATAGTAAATACCTGCCCTGGACCCCTCAGCTAGGTAGCCGAGGGGTCCAGAGCAGGTATTTGTACATTACTCACCTGTCCCGGGCTCCTGATCGGCGTCTTCCGGGTTCGCGGCGTCCTCGTCTTCGTTCGGGTCTTCGGCTTCCTCCGTGACGTCACGTTCGGCTTCTCTCGGCTATTTTCGGCTCCAGCGTCGGCCTTTTCCGTATTTTGCGCTCTGCTGCCCTCTAGCGGCTGATATGTGTAATACACTTATCAGCAGCTACAGGGATGTTCAGAATGTAGAATTTTTTTTTTTTTTTTTTTTCAAATATTTTTTTTTTCTATTTTCCGCACCCTATCGCCGCTGAGTGTTGATCAGCATTGCACGAAAGTGCGCTGCTAATCAGCAACTCCTCCTTTTTGGCGTAGGGTGTTTTTTTTCTATATTCTACTGCCACGGTCTGCTGATAAGTGCCGCACATAAGTGCGGCATTTATCAGCAACTCCTTTGTTGGCGTAGTTTTTTTTTTATACTTACTGTAAAAAAACACGTAAAAAACACTACATTACACCACACTACATTGAATAAAGTTTGACACTACACCACTACATACCCCATATACTAGTCCCCGTATAAAGATGGCCCCCAGGGTGTTTTCGGTGTCAGAGGGATACGTTATTATTGCCTCCGACACCGAAACAGCCAGTGAGGATGAATGGGGGGATCCTTCTTTCTTCCATTCATCCTCATCATCCTCATCATCCAGTGACGTGTCTGGGGGGTAGCGTAGCGTGCGCTGCCCCCCAGACACGTCTCTTCCGCCAGTACCGTCCCAATAAGAGATGACGGTATGGTGTGAAATTCTCCAAACTCTGTGAGCGTACCTCAGGGTACTCTTACAGATTTAGGGTACGTGCACACTGCGGAATGGCAAAGGATAACCCTTCGTGCATTCCGCAGCTGGCACCCGCCGGCGGACTGATGCGGGCGCATGTCTCCACCCGTGTCATAGACTCCATGTTATGCACGGGCGGATTCCATCGTCCGTCCAAAGAATGAATACGTTGGACGGAGAGCGGAATCCGCCCGTGCATAGAATGGAGTCTATGACACGGATGGAGACGTGCGCCGCATCAGTCCGCCGGTGGGTGCCAACTGCGGAATGCACGAAGGGTTATCTGTCGCGATTCCGCAGTGTGCACGTACCCTTAGAGTGTATGTAGGAAGGGACACCCCAGATGCCCCCACAATGCCCCCCCCATCCTCGGAGTTAGTGGGGAGATCATCCGGGAACTGATCTTCCCACTGCTGGATAAAAGTCACCACCTGTACGGGGATAACTTTTATACCAGCACCCCCTCTTCCGGTCCCTCGCTGCCCGAGCTACTGTAGCTTGCGGCACGATACGAAAATATCAGAAGTAGTAATAGCGCCCTAATATTTAGCAGCCATGGAGCGGACCCAGCGCTTCTGGATATGAAGGACCCCGGATTGCACCAGGACAACATTTTCCAGGTGACGTCCCCCACACTGGAGAAAGGGAGACCCCAGAAGAAGTGCAGAGTGTGGCGTAACAGGGGGATCAGGAAGGACACCATTTACCAGTGTGACACCTGTCCTGATCACCCCGGCCTCTGCATACTGGATCGCTCCAAGGCGCACCACACGTCATTGGGGTTCTACATTATCTAAATTCTGTCCCTTATTCCTATTTCAGGGGTCACGTTGATCCGGGGATTATTCTGATCGCCATTATGAGGAATTTTTCCCTGTGATGAGGCTACTATCGTCTGCCTCACGAGGGTTTTTTGCCTTCCTCTGGATCAACACAGGTTGAGTTTGATGGACACCTGTCATTTCCAACCTTATAAACTAATAATTGGCCTAATACCCCCAAATAAATTAGAATTGTCCCTTTTCCCCAGCTAAGTAGGTATGACCGCCATTCCCATTAGAGGATGCCATGATGCAATTACAAAGCCTCTGTGCGGCCAGGACAGTAGAAACCCCCCACAAGTGACCCCATTCTGGAAACTACACCCCATAAGGAATCTAACAAGTGGGGCAGCGGGTATATGGCCCCCTGGTGACGGCCACATTTGGGACGTGAAAATGAAAAAAATGGTATTTTTTATTTTCTCGGCACATGTTCTACGTAAGTGCCCGTCACCAGTGGGGTCCATATGCTCACTGCACCCCTTGTTAGATTCCTTATGGGGTGTAGTTTCCAGAATGTGGTCACTTGTCGGGGGTTTCTACTGACCTGGCAGCACAGGAGCTTTGTAATTGCGACATGACCTCCATCCTCCATTCCAGCCTCTAAATGGCGCTCTGTCCCTTTGGTGGCTTGCCCTGTGCCCATATAGCACATTATGCCCACATGTGGGGTATTTACGTACTCAGGGGAAACTACCCTACACGTTTTGTGTTCATATTCTTTTTTAACCCCTTGTGGAAATGGAAAAAAATCAAGGCTAGACCAACATTTAGTGTAATTTTTGTAAAATTTTTACTCTAAATCATTAATCTTGTCATGATTTTTTCATTTTCACAAGGGGTTAAAAGATAAAAAAAAACATTTAATGTGTAGCGCAATTTCCCCTGAGTACGGAAATACCCCACATGTGGACATAAAGCGCCATGCGGGTGCAGGGTAAGCCTTCAAAGAGAAGGAGTGCCATTTCGTTTTTGAAGGCTGGATTTGGATGGAATGGATTTCGAGGGGCCATGTTGCATTCAAAAGGCCCCTGTGTTGCCAAGACAGTTGAAACCCCCCACAAGTGACCCCATTATGGAAACTGCACCCCTCAAGGAATGTAACAAGGGGTGTAGTGAGCATATGGACCCCACTGGTGACGGACACAAATGTGGAACAATATGGCGTGAAAATGAAATATTAAATTTTTTACACTATAATGTTGGTTTAGCCTTGAATTTATCATTTTCACAAGGGGTTAAAAGAGGAAAAAAAAACAAAATGTGTAGAGCAATTTCCCCGAGTCCGTAAATACCCCACATGTGGACATAAAGCGCCATGTGGGCGCAGGGCAAGCCTCCGAAGGGAAGGAGCGCCATTTGGATTTTGGAGGTTGGATTTGGCTAGAATGGATGATGAACGCCATGTCGCATTTACAGAGCCCTCGTGCTGCCAAAACACTGGAAACCCCCCACAAGTGACCCCATTCTGGAAACTGCACCCCTCAGGGAATCTAACAAGGGGTGCAGTGAGGATATGGACCCCTTGATGACGGGCACATTTGTGCCATGAAAGTGAAAAAATGAAATTTTTCCCTTTCACGTCACATTGTTCCACATTTGTGCCCGTCACCAGTGGGGTCCATATGCTCACTGAACCCCTTGTTAGATTCCTTGAGGGGTGTAGTTTCCAGAATGGAGTCACTTGTGGGGGGTTTCCAGTGTCTTGGCAGCACGAGGGCTCTGTAAATGCGACATGGCCCTTGAAATCCTTTTCAGTAAAATTCAGCTTCCAAAAGCCAATTGGCGCTCCTTCCCTTTGGAGGCTCGTCCTGCGCCCCCTTGGCACTTTATCGCCACATGTGGGGTATTTCCGTACTTGGGAGAAACTGCGCTACACATTTTTTGTCTTTTTTTCCCTCTTATCCCTTTAAGAAAATGAAAAATTGAAGGCTAGAACAACGTTTTAGTGTAAAAAAAAATTTTTTCTTTTTTCAAGCCATATTGTTCTGAAAATCTGTGAAGCACCTGTGGGGTCCAGATGCTCACCGCACCCCTTGTTATATTCCTTGAGGGGTGTAGTTTTCTAAATGGTGTCCCTTTAGGGGTGTTTTTTAGGTTTTGGCACCCCAGAGCCTCTGCCAACCTGAAGTGGTACAGTCAAAAATGACCAAATATAACGGAGGCGTTGAAATTCACTAGGCGCTCCTTTATATCTGAGGCTTGTGGTTGCGTCAAATAGCGCAATAGGGTCACATATGGGGTATTTCTATAAACTGCAGAAACGGGACAATAATTATTGGGGTGCATTTCTCTGGTAATAGGTTTATAATTATGAAAAATATTGGATTACAATAAAATCTCTGCACAGAAAATTTAAATTTTCAAATTTCTTACACACTTGGCTTTTATTTCTGTGACTCCCCTAAAGGGTTAAAACACTTTCTGGATATGCTTTTGCAGAGTGTGGGGGGTGCAGTTTCTGAAATGGGGTGCTTTGTGGGGCTTTCTAACACACAGGCCCCTCAAATACACTTTAAACCTGAACAGGTCCCTAAAAATATCTGATTTTGAAATTTTACTGAAAATTTGGAAATTTGCTGCTAATGTTTTAAGCTCCCTATTGTCAAAAAAAAAAGAAAGATAGTTTAATAAATGCCGCCAACATAAAGTAGACATGTTGCTAATGCTATTTAATATATAATTTATGTGGTATAACCACTTTCTGTATACGCAAAAAAGTTTCAAAGTTGGAAAAATGCATTTTTTCACATTTTTTCACATTATTTGGGTTTTTTTCATAAAGATTTGTTATGAGTATCGACTCTAATTTACCAGAAATGTAAAGTACAATATGTCACGAGAAAACAATCTCAGAATCAGCCGGATAGGTAAAAGCATCCCGAAGTTATTAATGAATAAAGTGACACTGGTCATATTCATAAAATTTGTGTCTGTCATTAAGGCCATTTCAGGCTCTGTCCTTAAGGGGTTAAGGGGTTAATAGTATAACAGTGATTTTTTTTTTTTTTCTTTTAGTTTTAAATTCTCATCCAAGCTGGAAAAGTGGGTGGTTGAGGGAAGAGTATTATATGACAGTATGATATGGCTTGAAAGTAATGTTATTGTGAATTAACGTTGGTAAATTTTCTCAGTCTCTATTTCTTATCAGTTTAAGGGAACCAATTACTCTAAAAGTTGATTGAACGTCAAGTAAACGTGCCTGTACATCACTGAGCACACCTCCTAAACATATACCTATGCCCTGCACCCCCGCCCAGTTGATCATATGTTGCAGGAGACAGTCTTCAATTTTGACAATGGCCTCAGTCTATAACCAGCCCTGGCATTAAACCCTTAATTGGCTGACTAGTGGGGTGCCAAAAATTAGAACCCCACCAATTTAAAACTGATGCCCTATTCAAAGTGTAGGCCATCACAATAAAATACCGGGGGGGGAGGGGGGAGACATTTAATCATTTATAATACATCCCAATACCTGACACTCTAAAGTTTTTTCTTTTTGTGATACTTATCAGTGCTTGGACATCTTATAAAAATCCAAGCACTGAAATTCCCATTACCATTTTGGAGATAAGGGGGAATTTACTGTAATTTTATCCCCTTGTACACAGCAGTACAGTAGCAGTCACAGTTATGTACTATTATTTTACACTACTAGGGAGACACTTTTGAGACTTGTACATTTTGCCGCTGATCATTTGCATGTGAGCAAGATAATATATGAAAAGATGCACAATTTTTACCAAAACCCCTGTGCAGAGATAGTACATAGCATGTAAAAATACACTGAACACAATGCAATCGACACATCAGACTCACAGCAATAATAGTAAATTGATGTGTGATATCAGGTGCAGACATAGACAGTATAGAGCACAGGTGCCAAGCCTGCAGCCCTCCAGCTGTTGCAAAACTACAATTCCCATCATGCCTGGACAGCCAAAGCCAGAGCTTTGGGAATTGTAGTTTTGCAACAGCTGGAGAACCACAGGTTTGACATCACTAGCTTATGGTGCGTTCACACAGACAGATTTATCTGACAGATCTTAGAAGCTAAAGCCAGTAACAGACTATAAGCAGAGAACAGGTCATAAAGTAAAGACTGAGATTTCTCCTCTTTTCAAATCCGTTCCTGGCTTTGGCTTAAAAAATCTATCAGATAAATCTGTGTAAACGCCCCATAAAGAGCGCCCTTCTGCCTCTATCAATCTACAGGTGACAATAAGATATTGATTTCCTTAGTCCTGATTATAAGTTAGCAGGGGGTCCTTTCACAAGCTGGGGCTTGCACACTTTGCACATATGATATGTCTCCCCTTGTGTAATGAATGATCTTTTCTGTGTCAATGATAGTTTCAGTGAGCAGCTATTCTATTATGCAGCAGCCTAAAACCCAGCAACTTTAGGGTTAAAGTAAGAAGAGGCATAGAGAGACATAGAGAGCAGATCAGTAACTGCAATCATGAAACTTCTGCCTAGTGACTTGTGTAACCTCTGTATCCTGCCCCTGCTGGCAGATAGGGCAGGCTTATCACCCCTGCCTGGTAGTACCCACAGGGGGGACAGCTCTGGGCTCTGTGATAAAGGTGCCAGCAGAAGCCACGAGCTGCTGAGACTCTACATAACAATGTGTCCTCTGGGTGGAGACATCTCCTGGAGACAGAAGCTCAGGGAGAAGGGGGCAGGGATTCTGCAAGTGTGCAAATTCCCCGGCTATCAGCAGGTTAAATACTCCGATCCTCTTTGACAGCAGCTAGTGCTCAGCTCAGGCAGCCAGGGCACAAGCTGCCTCCTAGCCCAGCCAGCATTCTGCCTGCCCCCAGGATGGCTGAGTGACTACCTGACCCATTGGTGCCCCACTCTGCCCCACCCCTGCTGGCTATGGACGGCTACAGGTATGATGGGGATGCCCAGCAAGGGCTCTATGACTACCGGCTGATTGTGGGGGATGTGAAAGACCCCCCCATGTCCCCTTCTCACTCTTCACAAAGACGCTCCCTGATAAATGGTTGCTCCCCAGTCCACAGTGGGCATCTTCATGGGCATGAGACAGCGGCTCAGCGGTATAGTGCCACCCGACTTCAGGCTGGCTATGAACCGGAAAGGTAAGGGCACCGGAGCTTTCTACTTCTTACAGTCTCTTACACTTATTGACTGTTTGTTGTACTTATGTAAGAAATAGTCTAAGTGACCAGGTGCTATGGGGATACACATGCAAGGAAACGACAACTTTCTCCCGGTGATTGAACTTGATCACATTAGTGCGGTAATCAAACTCATTACAGGCCCTGACCGCACTTAAATCGCTCCTGGCTGCCCCCTCCCCCGAGTAATTTCTCTGGCAGATTTTTGAAGCCAAAGCCAGATTATTAACAGAAAACAGGTCAGAAAGGAAAGATTGAGATTTCTCCTCTTCTCAAATCCATTCCTGGCTTTGGCTTCCAAAATCTGTCAAATAAAGGCAGCCTAAGAGATGGCCATACAGGTGTGTGAGACGGAATTTCTGTGGATGCAGCCCCCCAATCTATAAGTTATTGACCATAAAGCATTGTACATCTAATGGGACAGCTTCTTGGTTCTCCAGACCTTTACAGCACTGAAAAGCACACAAGTACAGAAGCAAATAGAGGAGAGGTCAGTAACCTGGGGCTCTCCAGCATCAGGTACTATGTTGTGTAATGACTAAAGGGCTGGCCAGAGTGATGACCACAGCTATGGGGAGTGTTTACCATTAGGCTATGAGCATACCTAGTGGAGTTGTTGCAGAACTTGCAAAACAACAAAGTACAGTGCCATACAAGTGACTGGTGTATAAACAAGCAGTAAAAAGAAAATAAGCTGCGGATTCATATGTGTAACATGTCTGCGTTAAAGTCCACATATAACACATGCAGATTTAGTTGTGGATTTTAAAGGGATTATATAGATTTTGCAAATTAGAAAACCTCATCAATATTGGACCAGCAGGGGGCGATTCTAGACACCCCCATTGATGTGTTTAGACAGAGAGATTTATCTGACAGATTTTTGAAGCCAAAGCCAGGAATGTATTTGAAAAGAGGAGAAATCTCAGTCTTTCCTTTATGCCCTGTTCCTTGTTTATAGTCTGTTCCTGGCTTTGGCTTCGAAAATCTGTCAAATCTCTCTCTGTCTAAACACACCATTAGTGGTTCAACCTTTTCAGTGTTTACATGTGCTCTGTACCTTGCCACAGCATCAATCCCTACAACACATAGGACAACACTGCACTCCCTTGCTACTACATAAATTATGGTAAGTGCAGCAAAGGAGAACAGCTAAATGCTGGAAGGACTGCAGTGCTCACTGACCCCTTCAAACAGATGATTAGTAGGGGTGCCAGGGGTTGAACATCTAACATTGAAACCCTACCCACAGGATATGTTTTCTATTCTGAACCCCTTTAAGACATGTATCATAGCATGTTTTAAATATTGGACAGAAGCCTAAAAAAGTTTGGTTGCTATGCGCGACTCCTTCCCTTTTTTTGTACCAGTAGTAATTGCTTATTACAACCAGTTTTATAACATCTGGCAAAGAACTGTTCGCACTTCATAGCATTATTCTTTGGTATTTCCTGTATCAGCCCATAGTTTAACTATCCAAGAAAACAAGTTATGTAGTACTTTGAGAGCACTTTTTATTGGTTCAGTGACTAGCAAGTTTATTGTATACTCCATCTATTTGAGGTAAAGCAGAAGTATTTTATTTGCTGTCAATGGTGGAAAATATAGGGGGTATGTATCATTAGCGCAATTTTTTTCCTGCTAGCGCACTTTACATATGCTGCACGAATGACTCCGGTCCATGTGCAAAAACTATCAATAGTAGCACAGGCCTTGATAAATATTGCACATTTTTTGCACCTTTTCTTTGGCTAAAAAAAAAAACTATGCTAGGATCTTACTGCAGCACTTCTGCACAATATTTGTGCGCAAAATAAATAATCGCAGATGATAAATCGCACTTGGAAAATCTGGATAAAAACAAGTAGCTAATATAGATGACACCCCCTCCGAGTAAAAAAATTGAAAAAAGTTCAGCCAGCGTAAACTGCTCAAAAATAGCGCCAACAGCTTGATAAATGCTATGAAAAAATATATGATGTGCAAAAAAACACCTTTTTCGCCACAATCATGGCGCAAAAAGAATGAAACATATGCCCCATAGTGTATAAGGAAATTGTTTATAAGGGAATTCCTCAATATTATAAGAGTTAGAATTTGTCTATCCATGGCTGCAAAGTCATCAGAGTAAAGGATGCCGCTTGACCAGCCTGTAGTCTTCCGTCTTTTGCCACAAGAATGATGGCCGTCCAAAAAGATGGTCAAAAAATGTGTGTGAAAGACGCCTAGTGTGTGAACATAGCCTAAACTTGGAAAGTTTGACAAGTATGTATCTTATATAACATGAAATTATCAAGCAAAACATGATATGGTTCTGCTTGTAAGAGCTTACAATCTATAGGGAAAGGGCTTGAGACAAAAGGTAAAAAAATTTTTTTTTACACTGATCCCTCTATCTTTTATAGATAGGATAGTACAAGTGAAGATGTGAACAGTCACTAACTAATCTTTTAATGTACGTGCCTACTGTAACTGCTTGGAGTGTAGGGGGGTTGCCAAGTTTGGGAACCTGATACGCCCGCTTGAAACTTGTTTTGAGGGCATATTTCAAAGAGAAGTCAAGGAAAAATGATACTTTTCCAGCAGTCAGGGGCTGGGAAGAACATAATGAATAAGCACCACTTACCTGTCCCCGTTCCTCTGCAGCACTGCCTTATCGCTTTGGGGCTTCTGCCAGGCTCCTGGATCTCCTTTTCCAGCGACATCACAACCTCACAACCAGTGTCGGACTGGAGTCCTTGGGCCCACCAGGGGAAATCATTCTTGGGGCCCACCCTTCTGCCACCATACTTATCTATGGTAACATTAATAAGGCTCCAGTTACACGGCGTGATATGGGGCAGTGTAGAGCAGCAAACCATTGCTAATCAGCAGGGCAGGAATATACTGAGATGTGCGGACGCCAGCAATGATTTGTACAGATGCACAAAAGATCAAATCAGCCGACTATGGGACATTTGCTTGTCAGCTTATCTCTGGCACTTTTACATGGGGCTTCCAAGGAGCACTTGTTACCAATTATTGGCCTGTATAATCGCGCTATAAGACAATTTTCTTTGCATGATAACACTGTATACTTAGATACAAAAGTGATACAGCCACCAATAACACATATTACCGCCATACTGTTACTGACCAAATCCAGTATACCAAGACTGATATTACCAATAATACCAGTATATAGGAGGGAAATATTATCACCATACATATTACCACCATACTGTTACTGACCAAATCCTGTGTACTATGACCAATAACCAGTATATAGAAAGGAAATATTACCGCTACACCACAACCACCATATCGTTACTGACCAAAAGTATACTAAATCCAATAAAACACAGTACCACATAAATAGTAACAAATAATACCACCACATACTGACTAATACCACCACATACTAACACCACCGCTGCTACTAAATAATCCACTGTACACAGATCACTATCACCTCATACAGTCATATAGAGGCTGACCCAGCTCTACACAGGCTCTATACACCATATACATTACACTGTAGTTATATCAGGTGACTCACAGGGGACGTCTTCTCTGATCGGAGTTCTTCCCTTTTTATCTTCTCCATCTGCCCTGGGCCATTAGAACTTCTCCGAGCCACGAATCCACAGAATCTGCCAGAGAAAGATATTAGGCTCCTCACTCTGGCACCATCCTCATCTCTATACACACTGCACATCTGTATTGGCCCCTTTACACCCTCATTTAGTGGGTAGGCTGACATATATATCCCTTATAGTATATGCCCCCCTCTCTGTAGACACCTTATAGATGGTCCCTTGTTCAGTCCTCCATATAGATGGCCCCATGTGCATCTACTATAGTAGAGAGCAGTAGTGGATTATAATAGGGGCGTTTTGGGCGGCAGCCGGGGCCCTGAGCTCCTGGGGGGCCCATAACCACCCAAAAAGACTTATACTTTCAATGGTGTACTGTCTCCTGGCTACACTTCCGCCATGATTTACAAAAAATCACTGTTTTTTTATGGCAATTTTGCACAAATCAGGACATCATGACATTATCTGTCCTGTACTATGAACGCCAGGCTAGTTACAGGGGGGTGGGGGGGCCCAGGCTTGGTAAACAGCCTGGGGCCTATGGTAAAGTTAATCCGCCCCTGGTAGAGAGCCCCCTCTGTGTAATCCCTTTATAGTAGATGACAACCTCTGTGCATCCCCTATATCAGGGGTAGGGAACCCCGGCTCTCCAGCTGTTGCAAAACTCCCATCATGCCTGGACAGCCGAAGCAAAAGCTGTAGTTTTGCAACATATGGAGAGCCAAGGTTCTTTATCCCTGTCCTCTGTGTAGTCCAAAATAGTAGATGCCCCCCTGTGCATGCCCAATTGTATACGCCCCCCCCCCATGTAATGCGCCTTATAGATGGCCCCTTTGTTGTCCCCCTCTGTGTAGTGACCCTTATAGATCGCCTTCCCTCTGTTTTCCCCATTATAGATGGCCTCCCCTGTATTGTCCCCCTGTGTTGCCCCCCTTATAAATGGCACCCCCTTTTGTCCATCCCTCATATATATAGCCCCCAGAGTTGTCCATGCCCCATATAGGTAGCCACCTTATGTTATCCATCCCCCATATAGATAGCCCTCAGTGCTGTCCATCCCCCATATAGCCCCCTTATGTTTTCCATTTCCATATAGGTAGCCCCCTTATGTTGTCCATCCCCCATATAGACCCTTATGTAGTCTATCCCTCATATAGCCCCCAATCTTTTCCATCCCCCATATAGCCCCCAGTCCTTTCCATCCCATATATAGCCCCCTTATGTTGTCCATCACCCCATAGCCCCCCTTATGTTGTCCATCCCCCCATAACCCCCCTTATGTTGTCCATCCTCCTATAGCCCCCCTTATGTTGTCCACCCCCTCTATAGGCCCCCTTATGTTGTCCACCCCCCTATAGCCCCCCCCCCCCCTTATGTTGTCCAGCCCCTCTATAGCCCCCTTATGTTGTCCAGCCCCTCTATAGCCCACCTTATGTTGTCCACCCCCTCTATAGCCCCCTTATGTTGTCCGGACCCTCTATAGCCCCCCCTCATGTTGTCCAGCCCCTCTATAGCCCCCCCTCATGTTGTCCAGCCCCTCTATAGCCCCCCCTTATGTTGTCCAGCCCCTCTATAGCCCCCCCTTATATTGTCCAGCCCCCCATAGCCCCCCTCATGTTGTCAAGCCCCTCTATAGCCCCCTCATGTTGTCCAGCCCCCCATAGCCCCCAGTGTTGTTCATCCCCCCATAGCCCCCCTCATGTTGTCCGGCCCCTCTATAGCCCCCCTTTATGTTGTCCAGCCCCCCATAGCCCCCAGTGTTGTTCATCCCCCCATAGCCCCCCTCATGTTGTCCAGCCCCCCTATAGGCCCCCCTTATGTTGTCCAGCCCCCCATAGCCCCCAGTGTTGTTCATCCCCCCATAGCCCCCCTCATGTTGTCCAGCCCCTCTATAGCCCCCAGTGTTGTTCATCCCCCCCATAGCCCCCCTCATGTTGTTCATTCCCCCCATAGCCCCCCTCATGTTGTTCATTCCCCCCATAGCCCCCCTCATGTTGTCCAGCCTCTCTATAGGCCCCCCTTATGTTGTCCAGCCCCTCTATAGGCCCCCCTTATGTTGTCCAGCCCCCCTATAGGCCCCCCTTATGTTGCCCAGCCCCTCTATAGGCCCCCCTTATGTTGTCCAGCCCCCCTATAGGCCCCCCTTATGTTGCCCAGCCCCTCTATAGGCCCCCCTTATGTTGTCCAGCCCCCCTATAGGCCCCCCTTATGTTGCCCAGCCCCTCAATAGGCCCCCCTTATGTTGTCCAGCCCCTCTATAGGCCCCCCTTATGTTGTCCAGCCCCCCTATAGGCCCCCCTTATGTGGTCCAGCCCCTCTATAGCCCCCAGTGTTGTTCATCCCCCCCATAGCCCCCCTCATGTTGTCCATTCCCCCCATAGCCCCCCTCATGTTGTCCAGCCCCTCTATAGCCCCCAGTGCTGTCCCCCTCTGATAAAAAAAAAAACCCAACAACAACTCACCTTACAACACGCTCCCCCGTCGGCCTCGTGTCTGTTCTTCTCTCTTCCCTGTCAGATGAGCAGCTCCCTGGTCCCGGGCTGCGCCACCACTGAGCTCCATGTGAGCTGCGGCGGCTGCTGGGACTTCCGGTATGCGCACCCTGTACCGGAAGTCCCAGCTGCCGCGGCACGCACACGGAGCTCAGTGGTGGCGCAGCCCGGGACCAGGGAGCTGCTCATCTGACGGGGACGGCACGCTTGTGACCGCAAGCAGAACGCTGCTTGCGGTCACAAGAGTGATTGACAGGGCGGGAAGCCTATGGCTTCTCGCGCTGTAAATAGGAACCCTGCTACATTTAACTGGAAGCGATTGATGCGATCGCTTCCAGTTAAAAGGCAAGGTGCGGCACCCGGAGGCCGAGTGGCCCCCCCCAGGAGCACGGGGGCCCCCCTTGGGCTTGCTGGGTGGAGACCACATTGATATGGTCTCCAGCCCTGTGTCCCCTTACTGGGGGGCGGGGCCTACAACTGCTCGGGGCCCACCGGGGAATTCCCCGGTCCCCCGGTGGCCCAGTCCGAGCCTGCTCACAACCTATCTGATGGATTGTCCACTCAGCCAGACGACATCGGAACTCGGGGGAAAATGAGTTCTGGCGGGATCCAGGAGCCTGTGACAGGGCGCTTTGGGGGCATGGGGAGAGGTAAGTAGCACTTGTTTATTATGATCCCCCACTGCCTGCTGGGAAATTTAAATTTTTACCAGACGTTTCCTTAAAAGCTAAGGGCCCTATTACAAGTAGATATGAGCGAATTTGCCGAAGTTCAAGTTCGTATGAACCTGAACTATCGACTTCTAATTCCCGCTGTCTGCAGCCTCCGTAAACAGGGTGGATACAGCGTAAGGACCGCCTGGAAAACTGGGATACAGCCAATGCCAATGTCTGTATCCCAGTTTTCCAGGCAGTCCTTACGCTGCATCCACCCTGTTCACGGAGGCTGCAGACAGCGGGAATCAGAAACCGGTAGTTCAGGTTCACACGAACCCGAACTTCTGCAAATTCGCTCATCTCTAATTACAAGGAGCGATAATTGGGCTAATCAGGGCGATTTGGCTGATTATCGCTCTGTGTAATAGAGACAATAATCAGCCGATGACAACGTTCATCTTATGGTCCTAACGTAAAATTGAGGGCAGAAGAACACTGGGAGCATGGAGAGGTAATGTATACAGCTAAATGATTCTCAATCTGTGTAATAGGCTCAGTAAACAAGCACTGATCTAGCAGATCGGTGCTCGTTTACACTATTGATAGGGTTGTCATCGGGTTGACTAATAGGATCCTAACTTATTGAGGTTAAGCACTCCAGAGAACTGGTGCAACTCGGGTAAAATCCTAAGGCAAGATTGATCAAAAATGGTGCAAAGTAAAACTGTTTCTGATGCCCTTAGCAACCAATCAGATTCCACCGTTCATTTTCCAAAGAGTCTGTGAGGAATGAAAAGTGGAATCTGATTGGTTGCTAGGGGCAACTGAGCCAGTTTCACTTTACGCCATGTTTGATAAATCTCCCCCCTGGAGATTGGAGTGAGAGGTGCAGATTATAGAGAATGTTAGTCATAAGTCATTAGTTGAACATAAATGGTAAGGTGGTAGACAGAGAAAAGGAAGGGGTGCAATATATAAATAAAATATATATATAGATATTTATTTATATATTGCACCCATATATATGTGTGTGTATGTGTGTGTGTGTGTCGCTCACAAGAAGTTAGGGATATTTGGCTTACTGGTAAATTTATGGCAAAAATAAAATGTTCACTCTACAGTGATATTATAAGTAGGGCATTTATATATAGAAGCATGCACTGGTAATTTCCTCATCTTAAAAAATTTACTGAAACAAAAGCCAACAACAGCGGTGGGTATACCGCAACCAAAAATCTCTCAGGAACTTGTCATGTGCCTTCAACATTGACAATGACTTCTCATTATTGTTTGCTGAGGCATGGCATCCCACTCTTTATGAAGGGTGATCCTCTACATGGCGACTGAGCTGTAAAGAGTTTAGACACCAATGCTACAGCCTTGTTTTCATTGTGCTTCTTTAATAAAGTACTGTGCTTGTTTTAAGACATGTTCACGGCAGAAGATTACACTTATTCAAACCTTTTAACAGCAGGAAAGGAGTTTCATATTTAGTAGGTTATGAGACCAGCAGGTGGCTTGGATCTGTTCCCTTGTGTTTCCTGTGGCTGAATGGTTTAATTCTATCACATCAGCACTGGTAAGAGTCATTGAGAGCAGCAGTGGGGATGTTGGCAGGTTAAAGAATTATGGTTACTTTGTATTGTTATTCACTAAGGTTCACTAAAATAAAAAATCAAAAGTGTTTCTAATACATTGGCACAAATTTACTAAATCAGTCTAATGCTTAGACAGTGTAAACTTAGAATAGACAATCTAAGAATGTACCAATGTATAATGCTGTTTGATAAATCTGTTGTATTCTTAGACAGTTTAGCCTAAAGGCTGTATTAGGGTGGGTTCACACTGCGTTTTTGCAATCCGTTTAACGGATCCGTTTTTTTTAACGGACAAAAAAAATAGTATCAGCAACGTTTTTGCGTCCGTAAAAAAACCGCATCCATTTTGATCCGTTTTTTTATAATGGAAGTCAATGGAAAAACGGATCAAAACGGATGCACACAAATGCATTCGTTTTTGCAATCCATTTTTCATCCTTTTTAAATAAAAAAAACGGATGAAAAAAACGCAGTGTGAACCCAGCCTTAGACAACCCAAGTCACACTATCAACAAGTGCAGAATTTCCTCGTTTACAGAGCCTATTACCTGGCTCGATAATCGAGCGGCCATAATGCTATCAGCCATCAGTTGCACATCACCAATTACATGGGGAGATGTGCAGCTGATAGCAGATTATACAAATTTGTAAATTACTTCCATTAAAAAACTCAAGCCTTCCAGTACTTTTAGGCTGCTGTATGTCCTACAGGAAGTGGTGTATTCTTTCCAGTCTGACACAGTGCTCTTTGCTGCCACCACTGTGTTTGTCAGGGACTTTGTCCAGAGCAGTAGCAAATCCCCATACAAACCCTTTCATGCTTTGGACAGTTCCTGTCACGGACAAAGGTGGCAACAGAGAGTAACCTGGAACACCGGAAAGAGAACTCCTCTTACTGTAGGACATAAAGACACAAGTGCACCAGCAGCCATTTCCCCTCCCGTTCACTGCTGTGCACCCGAGAGAAGAGGATGGGGTCGATAGTTATTCGGTATGTATACTTTATTTAACTTCTGGGGATGGGGGGGGCCATTTTGCGACAATGTCATCACAGCAGGGGGCGGGCCAGGTCTTTTCATTGGCGGGTGCAGCCTTTTTTATTGGCTGGACCGCATCACATGGCTTCCAGCTTGCTCAGCCCTGATTGGCTGAGCTTGCACACTGGCAGCCTTTTCTCTTTTATTCACTTCACACGGACCTGGAAGTGAGGGAGTTCCGAGGTGTTGGAGTTGCGGCCGGCGGGAGATTCAAGTGGCGATCATCACCTGAGGGATGGTGAGTGTCAAGTGTGTGTCTGTGTTTTTTTTTTTATTTGAGGTCCCGCCGGAGTTGTCCTTTAATGGCACTAAGTAATACATTTCATGTTGCTTCGCTCTTTTGCCAAAATTGCTCTCTTGTACAGAGATTCAGATAATAGATGTATAGTAGGGAATTGCTTACATTGTAATTACCTAATATATTACTTACAGTGTCTCTGAAGGTGGTCTTGCACTATAAGGCTATGTTCACGCAACGTGAACACCCGGCCGTTCCGTGACCCTGGCCGGGCTTCCCAGCTTCCCAGCCGCTTGCTTCACTGTGTGAACTGACAGGTCTTTCTGCGGCCAGAATTCACTGAATTCCGGCCGCAGAAAACTGACCTGTCAGTTTTTTCCGGCGCCGCATTAGGATCACTACCGGAGCGTATACGATGTGTGTACGCTCCGGCCGGGATCCCATTGAAAATAAGGCTATGTTCCACCCCTCAAAACTACGGCCGTAGTTCCGCGGCAAGAACTACGGCCGTAGTTTTACGTAGTGTGAACATAGCCTAATGCATTTAGAAATATGTCTGTTAAAGTACCAAAACTTTCTAGTTTCATATTTGTTTCCCTCATTATAAATTGAAAAAAAGATGACAGACTCCATTAATTTGTTCATTCAAACCTTTTTTTTGTAAGGGTACTAATAAAACCATAGCAAGCATTGTACTGATGTGCTTCTGGATATATTAAAATTGTATAAAAATGTGACCTATGATCCTGAGAAAGTAGCATTCACTGGACGCAAATGTAATTATGGTCTGTGGAATGCACATGGTATATTGTACACTTTGTTGCTGGTCCTTAGAGAACTGTATGCTGCTTTAGCTAATGTCAAATGCTAGCTTAGAAGGTGTAGAATTTAAAGTGGGGCACATGCTGGTGTTCTATAGAATTTGGGCACACTTGTTGAAAATTAACCTTTCCATTAGAATAGTTTTTATTTACCAATTTATATTTACTAAATATGTAAATATAGTCAATTTAAACAAAGACTTTTGACATATCAAAAGTTTTCATCGGTCAGGGACAGGTTGTTCTGACTCAAATGAATCAGTATGTACTGTTATCTCCAAGCTTTGTGCCACAAGACCAAGACAGTCTCCAGATGTAAGTCCATGGGACCATCTTGGTCACATACACAGAGCAGGGAGAGAAGCACTCAACTACATGATTCTCTTCCCACTTGCTATAGCAATTGGTCATGATAATGGTGCATTTACACAGACAGATTTATCTGACAGATTTTTGAAGCCAAAGCCAGGAATGGATTTGAAAAGAGGAGAAATCTCAGTCTTTCCTTTATAAGCTGTTCTCTGTTTATAGTCTGTTCCTGGCTTTGGCTTCAATAATCTGTCAGATAAATCTGTCTGTATAAACGCACCATAAGCTTAGTCAGTCCTGCATTTTTCAATACGAACATTGGTGGTAGCGAAGAGGGTCCTGTCGCCCCCTTACTGCTGCTACTCCATAGTAAAATTATGTATTAATAACAAAATTATACATTTTTAATTAAGATATAATACAAAGTTAACTTTAGTACAACGCTTCAATTTCTGCCTGTCCCATTAATTCAATGGGATTTCTCATGTGCCTCTGCTCTCCGCCCAAAGAAATTGCACAGTTCAAAAGAATTTGGACTGTAAATGTGATTTTTATCCCTATATCGAGCTGTAATTATTTACACTTAAGGCCCTATTGCATGGGCCAATTATCTGCTGAATTAGTGTGGGTTCATACTGAGGAATTCTCGCGGATAATGTCAGCGGAATTCTGCTGTCTGTCCGTGCACACGGCCGCGCGCCTTTCCGCCAGCTCCATAGACACCATTCTATGGGCCGGCGTATTCCGCTATCTGTTGTAAGAAGTAACATGTCACTTCTTATCCGTGAGAATTCCTCAGTATAAACCCACCCTTAGGCAGAATCGGGCAGATACAGCCCCGTGTAATAAAGACTACTATAAGCCAAGGAGCCAATCTTCAGCTGATTGTTGTCTTTCCACACCTACGTTTCTGTGAAATGATGCAGAACATAGGCCCTGCTCCAATTTCACAAAACTGCAAACACAGAAAACACAGAAAAATGCCAAACTGCACTTAAAAACCGTCATAGCAAAAAAAACTTCAAGTGGTTATTGCCTTTCATATTTCCCCATTGGCAAACAGGTTGCCGCAGCATTTTTTACCCATAAAATTCCATATGCCAATTTGTGGTGTTTTTGTCGGAAAAAATGTCTAGTCTAATTCCTGCCTTAGGCCATGTTCACACATGGTATGACACAAAACGGCCGCTGTCAGTGAAGATTATCCAGTACCGTCCGAATTATCTTCTTTTCTATTGAATTGGGATGCGGGTGCATCTGTGTGCGCCCGCATCCCAGTCCACCATTGAACACAAAGCCGCACTCTCCATTGTGTGACCTGTCAGAGATGTGCAGCTGCTATTCAATGAATAGCGGATGCACAAAACTGACATGTCAGTTTCTTGTGCGGCCTCTAGCAATCCCAGATGGAGTGTATACTATGAGGGACATTTATTAAGACTTAAAAATGTCCCCGCAGCTCCGGCACTGCGGAGATTTATGTAGAGGCGGACTGCCTCTACATAAATCCCATGCGTGCCACTGCGCACGGCAGGAAACCTACGCCAGCTGAGAGCTGGAGTAGGTTTCCTGCGTATCTTTAATACAAAACAATGATGAATCGTGCGGACTCTGAGTCCGCACCCCTCGTTCCGCCCCCTCCACACCCCCTCCCCGCCCCTCTGGCGTACTGGGCCCATTTTATTCGCAAAACGGCCATTTGCAAATAAAAATATTCGCAAATGGGCACTTTCCGCTGAAAAAAACAAAATTCGAAGCTTGATACATTTCCCCCTATGTGTATACACTCCAGCCAGGATTCCCTCTAACTGCAGCACAGTGTAAGTTCAGGATTATTCACGGCTGTTGTTGCAAATCGGCAACAACAACCATGATTAATACTAAACTTACCTTGTGTGAACATGGCCTTAAACAATGACAGCTCCACTGAACAATTATTCAGCAACATTTTATTTCATCATGCACCAAAAAGAATGGTGAATAATACACGTGTAGTGATCCTAAAGTGTTTTTGCCTTTTTGTATATTTGTTATTACTTTTTTAATGATGCAACAAAGACTCAAGAAACAGTAACAAAGATAAAAGCCCTGTTATAGCAGGCTGCAACATCCTGAACAAGTAAGGACAAATACATGATACATTTAAAAGGATCACCAGCATATGTAAAACAATATACTATTTGGTGCTGGTCACCGTGTAGTATACTTAGAAAAGATTTGCACCATGCAAATCACCAAGGTTTGTGCCTCAACAGTGATAACAAAAACTCAACATGCACATTTTCGTGTCTGACGACAATGCAAAAGCATGTATTAAGTATGGAGAGAAGTAAAAAAAACAAAACCAAAACCTGTAGTGGTGGGAAAAAAACTAATGTTAGTCAAAGGTCAAATGCATTATTATTATTTCTTCTTCTGATAATAGTTTAAATAAATAAATTATAAATAAATAAATAAATAAATATATATATATATATATATATATATATATATATATATATATATATATATATATAACAAATAAACACTTCTACAGTGTGAGTATGACTACCTAGCACTGGAATCACCCTTTTAAAGTAAATCATTGGTTTATATCTGGCTTTAGAAACAGTTGTCCCACAGCAGAAGCATTTCATGGCAGAAATTTAAATAAATAGCTGTCCATACATGAGCATTGCCCTCTTCTGGCCCTTCAAGGGGAGTCCTGTTTGGCTTAACTCCTGTGATTTTTTTTTTGCCCTGTTTGGGTGCGTGCACACAGGGCCGTATTACCACTAGGCACCCGTAGTCCATTGCCTAGGGCAGCACCAGGGAGCCAAGGAAAATAAACAACTTTTTCTTTGTTTTTATTCTTTTAGTCTCCCACCTACCATTCAGACTTGCCAGTAAATCTGGTGTATTTTTGGGAGGGGGGGGGGGGTATGGTGGAATTGGTCAGGTCTGGTATGGCTGTGTTACCCAGTCACAGTGTGGGGGTATTGGTCAGGTCTGGTATGGCAGTGTTATCCAGTCACAGTATGGTGGTGTTCGTCAGGTCTGGTATGGCAGTGTTACCCAGTCACAGTGTGGTGGTATTGGTCAGGTCTGGTATAGTGGTGTTATCTAGTCACAGTATGGCAATATTGGTCAGGTCTGGTATGGCTGTGTTATCCAGTCACAGTATGGTGGTATTGGTCAGGTCTGGTATGGCAGTGTTATCTAGTGACAGTATAGCAGTATTGGTTAGGTCTGGTCTGGCGATGTTATCCAGTCACAGTATGGTGGTATTGGTCAGGTCTGGTATAGCAGTGTTATCCAGTCACAGTATGGTGGTATTGGTTAGGTCTGGTATGGCAGTGTTATCCAGTCACAGTGTGGCCGTATTGGTCAGGTCTGGTATGGCGATGTTATCCAGTCACAGTATGGCGGTATTGGTTAGGTCTGGTATGGCAGTGTTATCCAGTCACAGTATGGTGGTATTGGTTAGGTCTGGTATGGCAGTGTTATCCAGTCACAGTATGGTGGTGTTGGTCAGGTCTGGCGATGTTATCCAGTCACGGTATGGCAGTATTGTTCAAGTCTGGTATGGTGGTGGTAAATGTGACGCCTGGAGCTATTACCTACCAATCTACCCATCCTGTGGTGAGAATTCCCTCAGATAATATGCAGACAGCTCTAATCATTAATTCAATGTGGAAATTTGTTTATGTTTAAGCCGTTAAAAAACATGAAAAATGTGATTCAGACAATGTTTCCACACGTAGAGAAATGCATATTGCTGAAACCAGGCTCCCCCACGCTCCCCAAGATGGGGCATCTTCAGGTTTAGTGCCTGGGGCAGCAGCAGTTGTTAATACGGCCCTGTGTGCGGAAATCAGCCTTCGCTCTCTCCGTCTCTCTGCTGAAAGAAGTGACAATGTCACTGAGACACTGAGGTAGGCCGAATTCCGAGCAGAGTCCACGGCGTGGATTCCATGCCACTCTTTATTTCTGACGATTTTTCTTAGTGTGCATGCACCCTTTTTAAAATATTTTTATTCCTTTATTGTTTTTCACATTTTTTCCTTGATAATACAATCATAAGACATCACTTCATCTTAAAAATAACCTAACTTTTGTAAATACATACAATCAATTACAAGCAGTATATTTTACAACTAATACATATACAGTTGTAGAAAAGTTATATAATATATAGTAGTCATCCCTGCCCCCTTAGGGTATCTTCACACTGAGCTCTAGGCGAGGATTTAAAGAGGGAATTTTTTGCCGGAAATTCCGCTTCAAATTCCTTCCCTATTCCTCAGTGTGCATATACCCTTAGTGGTTGTCTGAATATGACTATGTATCACTGAAGCTGTATTAAAGAACATTTTTTTTCATGGTTGCATTCCAGATTGTAACATTTTGGCTTTTAAATCTATGTCTTTAATGGGATTTCTCTCTTAGTATGTGTCCGGCACAGCTCTAGTCACGCCAGGTTTGACACACAATATGTGTTACATACATACATACAGGGCCGGCTCCAGGTTTTTGTGGGCCCTTGGGCAAGAGAGCCTCAGCGGGCCCCTTTGTATAGCACACCTCGGGGCACACCTACCAAATAAAGTTTGACAAAATACCGAAAAAAAATGTAATTCAGTAACTCACAGGTGACGTCTTCTTTGATCTGAGGCGATCGCTCTCCGTTTCCTCTCCATCTGGCCCAGACCTCCATGATGATATCTTAAAGCTACAATTCATCTCTTCAGGACCTGTCAGACAAACATGTTAGGCTCCGCACTTTTCCAGCAACTTCCTTCCCTTTTTCCCACCCATAGGCTCCTATACAGTAGTAACTCCACTGTTTGGTGTCATGTGCAGTAAAGTAAGGAGGTTTGTGGGTCCCGTGCTGCGCCGCCCATATAGTAATAATGCCCTCTGTCCCCATAGTAATGCCCCCTGCTCTGCCCCATAGAAATGCCCCCTGCTCTGCCCCATAGAAATGCCCCCTGATCTCCCTCAGCACAAGAAAATAAAAAAATAAAACATACTCACTAATCCGGGCGGGGGACGGGTCCTCTTCTCCCTTGTGTGCGCCTTGTGGATCCACCAGCAGGCGTGATGGCGTCATCGCTCTGCGCCTGTTGGTGAGAGCGCATCCATGCTAGAATGGACTAGAATGGAGGTGCTAGAAGGAGGTCGTCCCCCTGGAGTCTGTATTCTAGCTTCTTCACCATAGAGCAGGCTAGAATGGAGTTAGGCTGCATTCCCACGTTCCGCGATCCTGACGAATCACGGACGTGGAATGCATGTACTGGAGCCCCCCCGTGCCCAGACAGCATCTGTAATTAGATGCTGGGAGCTGAGGAGACTGTATTCATAAGCGCCGCGCTGTAGTAACAGCACCGTGCGGCTGATTCATTACAGCGCGGCGCTTATAAATACAGTCTCCCCCACTCCCAGCATCTAATTACAGATGCTGTCTGGGCACGGGGGGGGCTCCAGTACATGCATTCCACGTCCGTGATCCGTCAGGATCACGGAACGTGGGAATGCAGCATTACAATAAGAGACATTACATGAGGTATACCGGGGGGAACTACAACTCCCAGCGTGTCCAGCCTGTTATTATGGGATATCAAAGGACATTACAGGAGGAGATTTAAGAGGAGTACTACAACTCCCAGCATGGACAGCCTGTTATTATGGGAGATCAGAGGACATTACAGAAGTAGATATAAGAGGACTACAACTCCTAGCATGGCCAGCCTGTTATTATGGGAGATCAGAGCCATTACAGAAGGAGATATAAGAGAAGGACTAAAACTCACAGCATACAGAGGGAAGGTATTAGTGAGCCCCGCCTCCTCATCTCACATGACAATGATCACAGGTCCTTCATCCATATGCAGCCTCTCCCGTTCTCAGCCCCGCCCCCTTATGACATCACCACAGGTCCTTCCCCAGTGCAGCAAACACGGCAGGTCCTTCCCCAGCCCTCCCCCGGACTTGGGGTCGGCAGCACCCGCTCCCCCGGGGTCGGTGATGCGGCGGGCGTCTGTCTCACTGCTTGGGCAAGTGTCGGGGGCCCCTTGGGCAGCCGTGGACCCCGGCACTTGCCCGAGTATGCCAGGTGCTGACGCCGGCCCTGCATACATATATATATATCACATATATTATGTGTCAAACCTGGCGTGACACACAATATATGTGGAAAAAGCACTGAAGAAAGCCCATGGGAATGTTGCAGTATTAAATGTAAGATGTTATTGTGTGACTTGTGACTGCAATGAGGATGTCTATGAAATATGCTTATGAGAGACGTCACGTAGCATGCAATGAACAGTAAAGCAGAGTATAAACTGAATGGAATAGCTTCCATGGTATGTGCAAAAAACATTGCTCTATTTACATAATTGTATATATGAGGCATCAAATCAGGTGATAGCCAAGGTGTGTTGGGACTATATATTTTATACAACTAAATAAAAGTTAAGTTTTAACAAGGACACTCTTTGTCTTCAGTGTCAATAAAATAACTGTGAGTGTACCCAATCAAATCTATCTATGTATGGGACTATCATCAGACCATTTTGCCTAGAAAACCTCTTAAAGTGACACTGTCACCCCCTTTTTGCATTATGACATCTCTACACAGGTGTAAAGGGTAAACTTTGCAGTTTTCATACTGTATATTATATCATACGTCATGGTGCTTGTTTCAGTAAAAAGTGATCTTTTATCATCTGCAGATTGTGCTACCTGGGCGGGGCTTCATGGCTGCAGCGCCTCTTAGCTGCACTTTTCATTGAGTATTCTGTAATTCACTGTATCCCTGCATGGATACTTCTGCAAAACAACTGTAGCTGCTCACACAGCAATGCTGTCCACGCTACCCCCTGTTTGTATATGCCTTTTTTGTGAATTAACCCCTTAGCGACCCATGACGTACCTGGTACGTCATGTTGCCGCGGGGGGTGAACGGCACCGCTCCCGGCTGCAATCTGCAGCCGGACAATGCCTCTGTCAAACCTGACAGCTGCATTGAAGGGCTTCAGATCTCACATCCCTGGTGTCTAGTGGGACGGATCTCTGGCGGCCCGGGCCTCAGCATCGCAATGACGCTGATCCCGGCTCGGCAATAGATTGCTATGGCCTGCAGCAGGCCAAAGCAATCTATGACCAATCTAATCGATCTTTGCTGTGTATATACACAGCACTGATCTCTAATAGAGATCAATGCTGTGTATATACAAGTCCCCCAGGGGGACTTCTAGTTTATGTAAAAAAAGTGTTTTTATTAATAAAAAATCCCTTCCCGTAATAAAAGTCCAAATCACCCCCCTTTTCCCATTTTATAAATATAAATGAATAAATAAACAAATAAACATATTTGGTATCGCCATGTAATAACCCGAACTATTAAATTAGCACATTTCTGATCTCGCACGGTAAACGGCGTCAGCGAAAAAAAAATTCCAAAGTGCAAAATTGTGCATTTTTGGTCACATCAAATCCAGAAAAAATTTAATAAAAAGTTATCAAAAAGTCGTATGTGCGCAATCAAGATACCGATAGAAAGAACGCATCATGGCGCAAAAAATGACACCTGACACAGCCCCATACACCAAAGGATAAAATTGCTATAAGCCTGGGAATAGAGCGATTTTAAGGAACATATATTTGTTAACAATGGTTTGAATTTTTTTAAAGCCATCAGATAATATAAAAGTTATACATGTTACATATCGTTGTAATCGTAACGACTTGAGGAACATGCATAACAAGTCATTATTACCCCAGGGTGAACGGTGTAAATGCAAAACTCCCCGAAATCAAAACAAATTAGAGGTTTTTTTCAATTTGACAGCGCAAATGATTTTTTTGCCGGTTTCGCAGCATATTTTATGGAAAAATAATGCCTGTCATTGCAAAGTACAATTGGTTTCGCAAAAAATAAGCGCTCATATAAGTCTCTAGGTGAAAAAATGCAAGCGCTATGGACTTTTAAACATAAAATGGAAAAACCAAAAGCGCAAAAACGAAAATTGGCTTTGACCTTAAGGGGTTAAAGAGCATTTAATGGTGAGTGTGTTTATTTTTTTTCTCTGCTCTTTGGAATGTTACATGATAGAGTCCATCCATATCATTAAATCTGAGCACCACTACTTACACTGGAGAGATAAATGCAGACTACAATAGTGCCGACCCTCTGACCTCGGTTATATATCCCTTGAATATAATACTTCCATACACTGTACCCTCTGAGTATAATAGTGTCATATACTGATATAAATTATGCCCCTGATATAAATTATGATATACAAGCCGCCCCCTGAAATTCATTATGATACATACTGTGCCCCCTGAAATATAATACCAAGTGTTGTAGTTGTAACACACTTTGCCCTTTCCATTTTATTATGTTGTGCCCCTTAACTGTGATACACTGTGCCCCCTCCATTTTTATGCTGTGCCCCATTACTGTAATACACTGTGGCCTCACTATTTTAATATAGTGTGCCCAACTTTGGCCTAGTCAGACTTGGCTTCCAGAAAGGGATGCAGGCACAGTGTAATGTAATCACAGTACCTGCATCCACTCCTAAGGAAAAACAGGGAAACCAGGTCATGATTCTTGCTTCCCCCTTTTTCCCAAACAACAACTGATTAGGGTGGATCAGAGAGAACCAGCTGAATCACCTGTTCACAGGTATTGTATGTATATATGTGATAGCATGCGTCTGTGATAGATGCACTGTACTATAGATATGCGGTGAGGCGATAGTGAGGGCAACGGTGGTGTTAGTGCACTGCTGGGTCAGCTGGTATCAGGGCCGGCTCCAGCTTTTTGTGGGCCCTTGGGCGACAGAGCCTTGGCGGGCCCCTTTGAGGAGCAAATCATGGAGAGACAGGCGAGGAAAGATTTGCAGCAGAAGAAACATGCGGCTGCTGCATATCTTTCTCCTCCTGTATCTCCTGATCTCTGCAGTAGTCAGGACTCTGGAGGAGTCAGACCCAGTCACAGGATTATATATATATATAATGCTGGTGCTGCTAGTTCTCTAGTATACAGCTCCTTCTGTGTGTGTGTGTATATACATACACACACACAGAGCAGGAGCTGTATACTAGAGAACTAGCAGCACCAGCATTATATATATATATATATATATATATATATATATATATATATTTATTTATA